>NC_136323.1:7973413-8272522 GCF_964198595.1 Lampetra fluviatilis | reverse complement strand
CCCATCCAGACTCTCACCCACCCAGACTCTCACTCATCCAGACTCTCACCCCTCCATACTCTCACCCACCCAGACTCTCACTCATCCAGACTCTCACCCATCCAGACTCTCACCCATCCAGACTTTCACCCATCCAGACTCTCACCCAACCCCAGACTCTCACTCATCCAGACTCTCACCCATCCAGACTCTCACCCATCCAGACTTTCACCCATCCAGACTCTCACCCATCCAGACTCTCACCCATCCAGACTCTCACCCACCCAGACTCACCCCACCAGACTCTCACCCACCCAGACTCTCACCCATCCAGACTCTCACCCATCCAGACTCTCACCCATCCAGACTCTCACCCATCCAGGACTCTCACCCATCCAGACTCTCACCCACCCAGACTCACCCACCCAGACTCTCACCCATCCAGACTCTCACCCATCCAGACTCTCACCCATCCAGACTCTCACCCACCCAGACTCACCCACCCAGACTCTCACCCATCCAGACTCTCACCCATCCAGACTCTCACCCACCCAGACTCTCACCCATCCAGACCCTCACCCACCCAGACTCTCACCCATCCAGACTCTCACCCACCCAGACTCTCACTCATCCAGACTCTCACCCCTCCATACTCTCACCCACCCAGACTCTCACTCATCCAGACTCTCACCCATCCAGACTCTCACCCATCCAGACTTTCACCCATCCAGACTCTCACCCACCCAGACTCTCACTCATCCAGACCTCTCACCCATCCAGACTCTCACCCATCCAGACTTTCACCCATCCAGACTCTCACCCATCCAGACTCTCACCCATCAGACTCTCACCCACCCAGACTCACCCACCAGACTCTCACCCACCCAGACTCTCACCCATCCAGACTCTCACCCATCCAGACTCTCACCCATCCAGACTCTCACCCATCCAGACTCTCACCCATCCAGACTCTCACCACCCAGACTCACCACCCAGACTCTCACCCATCCAGACTCTCACCCATCCAGACTCTCACCCATCCAGACTCTCACCCACCAGACTCACCCACCCAGACTCTCACCCATCCAGACTCTCACCCATCCAGACTCTCACCCACCCAGACTCTCACCCATCCAGACTCTCACCCATCCAGACTCTCACCCATCCAGACTCACCCACCCAGACTCTCACCCACCCAGACTCTCACCCATCCAGACTCTCACCCATCCAGACACTCACCCATCCAGACTCTCACCCATCCAGACTCTCACCCATCCAGACTCTCACCCACCCAGACTCTCACCCATACAGACTCTCACCCGTTCAGGCCCTCACCTTTTGAGGCCCTCACCTGTTAAGGCCTCACCTGTTGAGGCCCTCACCCGTTGAGGCTGGCGTTTGAAGGATTTTGAACTCCGGCTCCGCACCTCCCGAGTTCTTAATCGAATGTTACGTACCATTTGTAAAATATACGTGTGGTTAATCATGTTTATTAATCATAACTCTCTCAAGCTTTAGGCACGCCCTACTGCGGGCATCTTCAGGCGTTGATTAGGTGAAGATGCTCGAAGTAGTGCGTGGTGAAAGCTTTCGAGAGAAATGCTAAAACACACACAGCCCAACATGGAAAATCCCACTTGGATTACAAGTGGCTATTGGAAGCCCACGGTGGCGAGATGCGAACTACCTCGCCTGATATGTAGGAAGTTGTGGGTTCATACCCGAACCTAACGCCTTTGATTTGGAGTTTGCATGTTCTCCCCGTGATCGCGTGGATTATTCTCCGGGTCTTCGGGTTTTTCCCTTCACATTTAGAATCAACGTGCGTTTAGGGTATTTGGCTGCTATACATTTCCACGTGATAAGCAAGCCGCTTCGTTGAGCTATCATTTGTGATAGCCGGGTCGCTCCTGGCAAAGAGCTACATTGCGGTGAGAACATCCAAAAATATATATATACAGGCGTCAGGGTTGGGATCGAACCTTCCAGGCAATGGCGAGATGTTCACTACAATGGAGTATGAATAAATATGAATGAATATGCGTGTGTGTGTTTTTACGTGTGCTTGGATGTCAGGAGCTGCATAAACACACGACGGACCAGACAGAGAAGGCACAAGTGAAGAGAGCCCTGGACGCTATGGAGGTACACAAATGGAGACACGCTCAGTTGGACTCGACGGGAATAAGATATGGCCTGGTGGTTTGGATCTCAGAGTGCTGAGCTGTTACTGCTGAGATCTTGGGTTTAAAATCAGACAGGATCTCAAGCGCAGCGAGTTTATGGTCTCGGTCAACAAAAACTACAATACCTGTTGCGTTTAATTTGTTTCAGCTCTTAATTGTCAGTTTGACTGTCGCGTGATCAACATTACCTTGAGTGGCAGAGCAGATGGGAAAGTGCCACCGCCTATTGTGTGGAACGGAGGTCAATTGAAGGGGTCTCAGAAGTAGTTCTTTGATGTCAACTTCCACCGTCCGTTGTCTAGTGCAAGGGGTTGTCTAATGCAAGGGGTTGTCTAGTGCAAGGGGTTGTCTAATGCAAGGGGTTGTCTAATGCAAGGGGTAGCCTTGCTCTGCGAGAGTTTACATTTGGTTCTTCATCTCACGGCGTGAAGCCAAGAGAACAATCGGGATACAATTGTGGATACATTTTTTTATTATTTTACCCGACTGAATCTCAGAATGCATTTAAGAGGGCCCTTTTCAATCTGTGGCCGATAATTTATTTGTTTCGATAATCGTTTTCCGTGTGTACTGTATGATTATATTTAATTCACCTATGCTATTGAATAATGTACAATTTTAATGTTGTCTGCAATTTATTTGCTGTAGATGTAAGATGCACGAGTACATTTAAATTAGTTATGCAAATTACATTTGCTCTTTTAAGACATTGAATTTGTACGTAGCATTTAATATTCACTATAAAGAGTATTTCGCATGCTACGAATGTGGTGATATGGCCTCGAGTTAAGCCTCTTGTTGGCTTGCAACTGTCGGTAAACTTTGCAGTTCAAGCAAACAAAAAACAAAAAACAAACGTGCAAATCTTTCACTAGAAATCAGCGCAGTCAGCCCCCTCCACGCATACACCACATTACGGATTCGTTGACTGTCATTAGATATACATTATAACTTCGCATATTGCATCTCGTCACGTAACCGACCTGACTAGTTAACCGCTCGCACCCATTGCAGTATTTGTATACGATATCGTGACTGTCGTTTTCTACAGATGTTCACAGTCCGACATTTTCACACGTGAAGTGGTGCTTGCTTCATCTTAGTCCAACACTTAATAGTAGGCTTTCGCGACCAATATTGTTCATAGTAGTCTTTTTTTTGGGTTAGATCACGTAAATATAAATGTAATCCCCACCTGATGAAGGATGCTTGTGTTGCGCCCGAAAAGTCGTGATTTAATTGAGTTGTTTTCACTTTATTTAAATTTTTTAATATATTTTTTTATTATTATTTTCACCTATGTGACTTTATCGAAAGAACCAAAGAGTAAATATAAATGTGTCGTTAAACCCGCCAACACCCGACACAGCCAATAGTAAGTTTCGGCACGTAAACAAAACATGTCCATTTCGCTGCTCGTTCAGCACACACCGGCGTGTTGAAGAGTAAACCCACAACATTTACAATTCAAGGACGACGATTCTCCAGCAATTACAACCAGCCTCGTCAGGCGACAGCCAGAGTTGTGGAGAAACCCTCCTGTGTCGGTATTTAATAGAGGGATACATGCGATGTCGTCACTTGTGCGAGGGGGGGGGGGAATTAATGTATTCATTAAATTACAATGGATATCTATTATTGGTTTGGTTCATCAGCGTAATGATGTACATTATGTTTGTACATTATGTATGTACATAATGTACACGGCAGAATGTACGTACATAATGTATTGGTTTGGTTAATCAACATAAAGAATATACGTACATAATGTACGTACATCCTGCCGTGTTTAAGTGCAAAAATCGCCTGTTCTTGTTGATCGCCATCAACGTATGGTGACCTGCATAGACGTGCAGTTAGACAGTGTTCTAGTATTACTTGATCTTGCCTACATTTGTTCACTGCACGTGCCAAGCAGAGGGAAGCATTTCCTCGCGTGTAAATCAGTCTGTTCTTTGTTTTTTGGCATAGATTGATGTAACTATCGTTTTTTTAGGTGTCCACATATCCGACCTTTTAATATTATCCACATTTCTTCACGCACCTTTTTTGTTTACAGACATAAGGTAGCAGTATATGTGCACGGACATTGTCATCTGATTCCAGTGCAGATCCCGTTACCCACATCGCCCTGCAGCCCGGTTACCCTTGAGTCATAACAATGATGATGATGATGAGGATCAAGTTAATTCGGCATTGGCTCCGTTCTCATCGTGCAAGGTTATCACGAGGGCGCGCTGTGTCTTAGAGGTGGATTTAATCCGCCAGTCGTGGGCGAGTGGCTCACAGAGCGAGCGGCTTGTGGAGAAATTCAACGGTGGTTCTATGAAAAAGCTCACACCCTGTCATAGTATTGTGGAATTTCCAAACCGGCTCAGGGCTGTGAACGGGAGATTAGCGCTGCCTCAGAGAGAATCAGTTTTGTATTTTGAGGTGACGTGTAATTGGGCGTAAGGTGGTATCACACCCCCACAACTAGCTATGGGGACAGTTGTTGTCAGTAGCATTTTTTTTGTCTTTTCCATTATTGACAATGCTGGACATCAGTGCTGTCACGAGCAATTTTGTTGGGTATTGCCATTGGATTTTAGGGATTGTATAACTTCGTTTATGGCCCGGTTTGGCTCTCTGCAATTGCCTGGTAAAAACTGAGCTGTAAAGTCTAGACTGTAGTAGAGTGTAGACTTTACAGCTTATCTATCACCGTGAAGTGAAATATTGCCTGCTTTTACGTGATATATTACTTAAGCACATTTATATCCATTATACATAATGTAGGGTCATGGTAAGTAGGGCATTGTACGACGTATGTAGGGCAAAGGGGAGAGAGTAGTGGCAAAGTGGCTTGAAGGTTTCACTATGAACCCAGCTGCCTTGGTTCAACCCCAGTCCATGGCTGACATCAGTGGCTAATGATTCCTGAATTTGTCCTGGGTTCTCGAGTTAAAATAAGAATAATTATCCCCCAATAATTATCACCCGATAATAATTATCCTCGAATAGTGAGGCAGGGTTATGGTGCGCACGCCCCCGAGGTCATTATTCCAGAGGCCATTCGCAAAAGGTTATATTGTCGCGATGATTTGTATAAAGCCCATGAATAATTCACGCTCGATTCTCACTTGCATGATTTGGAGCGTGAAAATTTATATCAATAGACGCATGCATAATTAGCGCATACTCATCATCGGGATATCTGTCTGGTATTTGAATCTCAGTTCCAAGGTTTTTCGACATACGTGTGGATATAATCATGAATTGGGTTTTTACTTGTGCATCGTATTTCAACAAATTCGGAGTGTAAATTCGGCAAAAGATAACGTGTCCACCTTGCTTGCTAGGAGAGGAACGCTCATAAAATACCGCGTTATTAGAATGACGTTGAAATGCTGACTTTGAAGTTGCCTCATTTATTGGGCGTCGAAAAGAGGGATGCATGGTTAGCTGTCAAATCCTGCCACCTGGTGGCTCAACGAGCCACATCAATGCACGGCGCACCACAAGCCGAAGCCCTCTGTCTGACCCCGGCCGTGACTGTGTGGCAACGTTGCAGGACCTGGCCATGTACTTGAACGAAGTGAAGAGGGACAATGAGACCCTCAAGCAGATCGTGGAGATTCAGCGAAGCTTCGACTCTTCCTTGAAGGTTGTTACCGCGACGACGACGACGATGATTATGATGATGTTGATTGCGACATAACCAACGTACACGTAAACTAAACTCAAAACTTTTTTTTTTATTTGACCAAGTAAAGCCCACTGAGCTATGTAGATATTTTTCAGGAGCGACCTGGCTTTCACAAACGATATCTCAACTAAAGTGGCTTATAATGTGGATGTTTTAAGCAGCCAAATACTCCAAACGCTCTAAACGCGTGTTTACAAACGCGGGGAAAAATCTACACGACCACGGGGAAAACATTCCAACTTCAAATTTACATGTGTCAGGGTTGGGATCTAACCCACGACCTACTAGGCGAGGTAGTTAACATCCAACGACCGTGGCACCCTTAAAATACTAATGCTTGCAGAGACAGTGTTGTCACCTTGCTGGCGCTGCATTATATTTCCGCGTGCAGGGCAAGGTTCATTAATTAAATGCAGGTGAGAGCAGTAGTTTACATTTTGTAGCTGGGATGGCCTCACGCGATGTTTCTTCAGATGTCGTGGATCAGGATGAGACCACCAATTTGCTAAATGTGTGAATCTGGTTTAATCACAGGTGGCTGCCTAGATTCAACCCAGCATCTCACGGCAGTGCCCTCTCAATATTTTACCACAACCGTGACGAGCTCCTTGAGCTTCCCCATCCACCTCCACATTCACCCCATGTACAGCCACGTTGGCAGTCCACTGCGGGAGGAGGGCCTCTTCACGCCGTGCGGCTAGTGGAGACTGTTTGACCATAACTTCGTCAGGCTGGTGCGGGTTGGTGAAGGCCCGGGGGGAGCATAGTCATGGGCACATATAAGTACAGTTCAATAACTGTACCGTATTTATTTTGTGACACCGGCCTCTGCTGTGCACCACAGATCCTCAGCTATAATACGTATTATGGATGGTGGTCACCCATCTGAGCACTCTCCAGGCAAAAACTCTGCTTAGCTTTCAGGAGATGATGACATTCAGCATGTTTTAGGTAATACTGGACATAGGGCAGCCACCTCTACCCTAACATCCGCACCTACGATTAGCACGGTTGGCTACGTATGGTGCGAAAGAAGTTCACCATACATACATCATTAATTTGGGGCATCTCTGTGTAGGCCACACTTAAGTATGTGTTACAGTTAATTGAAAGTGACTGATGATGATGTTTATAATAATGATGATGATGATTACGATGAAATCTGTTGGATCGTCGGTCTCTCGTTTGTGGTCTGGCGGTTTAAGGTGGATACTCTGTTGGATTACGGGAAGCCCAAGATGGATGGTGATCTCAAGGTGTTACAAGTGGGCAGGGCCAAACAGGAGAGGTGACTGTCGAGACCACTTTTACCTCGCTCGCAATTTGAATTCTGACATGCGCCATGATGTGTAAAGTTTTTTCATGTACCTACTTTGTCGCCCTTCCTCCGCACGTTGGATTAGCAAGGTGGGCTACGTTACGGTGCGAAAGAAGTTCAACGCACATATACACGTTACTTGAATTGTGTTTTTTCTTCGCGCGCCACGTAAAATCCACAGGTACGTCTTCCTGTTCGACAAGGCTGCCTTGATGTGCAAAAGGAAGGGCGATAACTTCGAGCTCAAACATTCCCTGGAGCTCGCCAGATACAAAATCACCAACGACCCGACCAGCAACAAAGATTCGCGAAAGGTACTGCGAGCTTGTAAAGGCCATGCGCGCCCCTACTCTCCACAGCGCACACCGCACTCAGATAAAAAAAACTTTTTCCCCACGAACCTTTTTCGTAGCGTCACTGCGGCGGGGGATGGCGTCGGAGACTCCCACCCCCCGCCGGCACTCCCTTGTGCTGAGCTGATTGTGTGCCTGTTTTGTGTTTTGCGTATTTTGCCACCTAGAGACAGAGCAAAGTGGTGAGTAAAGCACTGTTGCGATCCCACTCCGTGTGCATGGGCAAGCGCTGGGCCTGGCCGTGACGGCGTGAATTTCCGTAGTTCTTTGCCCGTCGGTCGATCGCACCGCCGCTTGGCCTGGACGTGGCGATTCGTCGGCATAGGGGCAGCGGCAAAAGCAAGCGAGCATAAAAACAACGCGCCGTAAATGCGATGCCGCTGCAGCATGATGCTTGTTCTGTTTGTTCTCGCGCTCCCCTACACGAGTTAAACGGCGGCCCCAAAGTCAGCTGCCTCAGCCGCCCATTAAGCTCGTCGCTGAGGAATTCGCGATGAGGACTTCCTCAGAATGTCAGACGAAGGCACAAAGGGAGAGATAATGGTCGTGGTTCAAAGACCCAAATTACTTGACTTCCTCGTGCCCTTGATTAACTAAGGCTCCAATGTCTGACCGTTGTGAGCAAGGGTTCTGTGAACGTTTGCGTAAACTCACGGCGATTAAAATTGGTGCACTCATGCGTTCGCCTGTCTCCGGCACGTGCACCAATTTTGTTCTCTGCGATGGCTAAGTCGTTGCTTTTTTCGTGCGATGCTCAGTGCTGGTCACCCAGGGTCAGCGCTTGCCTTTGGTTGTTTGCTCTAAAGGAAAAGATCAAGCAGAATATACACACAGCTCTTATGATGTAGATACATACCTCGGCCTTGTGACGTGGCTGTCCAAAGGGAGTTTTGAAGTTTCATTCGTAAGAAAAATACTTAAAATGACAGTCTGGAGCTCTGTAATAATGCTCCAGTGGCACCACGGCATTGACTTTGCATTCAACGGTATAGAAGAGACGTTATAATGATACTCTTTGGTTCTTTCGGTAAAGTCACGTAGATAGAAAAAAGTATGATAAAAATAAAGTGAATAAAATAAACCACGACGTTTCGATCGCAACACAAGTGGTCGTCATGAAAGTCCTTGAGGGCATTTTCTTACAAAAGAGGCCTGTTTCATCCAAGTTAAAAATCTGCTTCTTTGTATATCCACCATCTTCTATAATTTTTTTAAGCTTTGCTCGAAACGTCGTGGTATTTTGATTCACTTTATTATTATTTTTGTCTATCTACGTGACTTTAGCGAAAGAACCAAAGCATATGAATTCTTGCAGTCACGGAAGTTTTAAGTCAAAATTTAGACGTTATAATTGTTATAATAATGTCGTAGTACACTTGTCATTTGTGCCATTCTCATAGTGCAAGGCTATCGTGAAGATGCCATGTCTCAGAGGCGGGTATCGTCTGCCAGTACCAGACATGGTACTCGGCAGTTTTTCAAATTTGTTACATTGGGACCGTGCCGCTGGCACACGTTGTCTTTTATCCTGACAACGTCACAGGATCTTTAACTGTGAAGCAGAGACGGTGAACGTTCGTGGTTCATGCACCCGCAGTATTAACCAGGACGACGCCGGGCTCGAACCGCGGCCACAGCGATGCCACTGGGCTTGCTATGAATGCCACTCTTGAGGTCCCACTTGATGAAGCTTCAGGCTCATTGCGGGACAGCACTGGGAGGCACAGCCGAGGTATTGTACCCACAAACATAAGCGCTGTTCGTTGTTTTGGTTGCCTCCTTTAAGCACTCTGTTTGAAACTCTCACTGCACATTTTCTTCTCCTGTCATCCATTCAACCTGTGACCCGTATTGGTGGAAAGTAATTTCCAAGGAGAAATGATTTTCCCCCATTTTGTTACGAATGGCAGATCTATGGGGAAGGGGGAGTCCAAACGTGCATCACCCCCCCCTCCTCTGACATAGCACGGCCCAACCTGTTGAGGAATGTTTTGAACCTCAGGCCGTGTGCTCTAAATTTGGAGTCTTCTATTTTATGTGGTGGAGTTGGAATCCCTTCCCCTGTGGATCTACCAATCCTGCCATGACTTTTCTGACGATCCTTCCCTTTAAAACCAGCCAGCTTAGAAACTGTTTGTTCCACCTCTTGCGGTACGCCACGCAAAGTAAAGGTGTCAGCAGTCCTGAAACGGATGTGGAAATTCCACATTATTATGCCAAATGGCGTTTCTAACTTTAGCATAGCAACTTGTTGATTTATTACAATGTGGTACCTATTGTATCAACCCCAGAGGAATGATGATGATGGACTAAGTCGAACTCCAACCGGTATTTGGACTCACGGCCTTCTGATTGTGAGTTGAGGAATCCACCTACCATTGCACCACGTCCTCTTGCTACGAGAGGTGCCTGGGTGGCTCTGGGAGCAGAATTCTGGGTTCAGGCAATGCTTGAGAATTCTGCGGTTTGATGCCGGATTTCACTGCCTGTCATAAAAAAAGAACAGATCCTCTAGTAGAGTGAGTTGTGGGCCTCAGCCTTGTCACCAAGGACTGCGCAGACAGACCAGTGTCGTGATTCATCATAGATTTTAGTGTCAGATCGCTGTGTGAGTAAAATGTGTGTCGTAAAACCCCCTGCACCCGACATGTTCACTTAATAAAGCTGTCGCGTGATGAAAAACGTGGCCAATTTATTACTGCTTCAACGGTACCACCAATGTGTGTTTTTGGACAGCAAGCCAGAACATTGAGCGATTGTGTACGACGTTTCCCTGGTAGTTACAGACAGTTGCCTGATGGTGCCGGCTGCTGAAGCAGTAATAAATACGCACGGTTGCTTCACGTGACAACTTTATTAATTGTCTGTGTTGGGTGGAGGAGGGTTTACGACACACACCATTTAATTACGGATCGCAATGTTGGTCACGAAAGCCCATGCGTTAAAAAGACCAGTAACATGACATTTGTTTTCCCGCGTAAATTCCAGCTCTAAAAATAATAGCATCGCTTTGGCCGTCATGCGACAGGCACCCGTCTCATTGCGGGACAGCATGGAAGCATGCGCCGCCACAGTTTAAACCAGTGGTTCTTCACCGGCGTTGCACCCCTTTGGGTATCAATCTTAAATGTTTTCTTTATAATGTTAATAAATACGTAGGGTTTGATGAAACAAAGTAAGTTGTGCTTACGTGCCCCTGCTTAAGTTGTGTTTTGACGATTTACCTTCTGAAATAATATGGCCAGAAAGGGCATCTCGCATCTCCAGGTTAAGAACCACTGGTTTAAAATATAAAAATGCCACCGCTTTTAAGGGTTTTCCTGCAGAGGTCACGTGACACCTCACCACTTCGACTCAGGGGTCATACCGCTCGGCGAGATTTCCAAGTGGATTTTTCGTCGCGTGACGTGACTCTGGGATGAGCATGTGGGGGAATTAAAACACGGCAAAGGATTGAACTCTGTTCGTACCAATATCCCTTCTCTCACGTGTCCCCTGACTCTGTACTGCAGCGTCACGGCCGCCATCGCACGTCTTGAATCTTTGCCCGAATGTCCTCCTTGACCCTAGAACACGCATTCAACCTCGCCAGTAAGCTTTGCCTGCTGTGGTATAGTGCCCCCTCCTTGCCTGACAACCTGTTTGGAGACCTGGTGGCTTTTGTTCTAAAGTTGACTGGCATGATTGTGCATGGAGCATCCACACGTTAGGGGTCGCTGCTGCGGTGTCAATGTTTGCATCCTGCAGTTGCAACCCTGAGGTCTGCAGTTCGATCTCCCAGTGCGGCAATTGACCCAATGGGCGAGTTTCTTCAATTCTCTCTCCACCTCTGTCCACCCAGCAGTATAAACCCAATGGGCGAGTTTCTTCAATTCTCTCTCCGCCTCTGTCCACCCAGCAGTATAAACCCAATGGGCGAGTTTCTTCAATTCTCTCTCCGCCTTTGTCCACCCAGCAGTATAAACGGGTGTGTTCGTCGATCGGCAGGTCGCACGTGGTGGGGTAAAGTTTTGATATTGACATCTCTTCTAAGAGGTCTGGCCAGTGTGGTAGAGTTGGCCAATGACCTTCTAGAGGGGCTCTCTGGAGCGCCCTCCAGCGGGGACTCCCTTTCGCCAGCTGGTAGTGCGAGCAAGACATTGGCAGGGAAAGCGCCTTTAAGTGCACATCCACACACGTGGCGTGGATGTGGCCATGCGGTGCAAGTTAATTATCGGTCTGAACATGCTCCTGCGCCTTCCATTGCACTTGGCATATGTTTAAATATTTATTGGTAATTAAAGAAGACCATTAAATCGTATATAAATCTAAGGCTTCATTATCTCCTCATTACCCTGCAGCGTAATTACCCCATTATGCAAATAATTTGGAGAGGGGCCCAAGTACCATCCAACTGATAGTGCGGCATCACGGTGGTTTCCATGGATACCTGCCCTGCCCGTTTACGAAGTCACCTGGAATGCACCCAATCTCATCAGATGTAAGAAACTCAGCAGGTTTTGAGCCTGGGTACTGCTTGGGTGGGTAACCCCCATGCACAACAAGGTGTTACAGGATTCAGGGCTACGTGGCGGGCAGCATAGGGCAGTGTAGAAAAAAAATAGCACTCCCGTATTTCTACGCTCCAGCATTCACCAGACCATAATTAGCGGTGTGATTAAGTACGGTCAACCTTAACCCCCGTGACCCACACGACGTGGGGAGGCCGTCATCCGCAGTGGATTGACAAAGAGTTATGTATGTTATACATGCACATGTACCGGCACTGAGGGAGCAAAGTGAAGAGGAGTAGAGTGAGATGGGAGGGGAAGAGGTAGGCGGGGTGGGTGTGAGCCCGTGGAGGGTCTTGAAGACATTGAGTGTGTCGCTGTAGTTTTTTAAGGACTGCGTTTGGATCCAGTGAAGGGTTCGGAGTATTGGGGTGACTTGGTCATGTTTGCATGCGCGGGTGAGAATTATGGCGGATGTCCTCTTATGTCACTAAGGGGTGGAGAGCGGGTATGATATTGCTAAATCTGAGGATACTTATTGAGGACTAGGATCTACATTCAGAGTGTGCTAAATGCCTCGGCCGCTCAAAGCGGCTAAATTGCACATTTCATCTCGGCCATCCCTGCGGCCTTTTGCAGTTCAGACAAATTGGATCACAGTGATAGCTCCGGCTTGCAATTGGGCATTCGTCTGCCAGCGGGGGGCGATACTGCTCCGCGGTTGTTCCCAGTTAACTAATTTGTGGGCCATTCATGACTTTTATGTGCACTTTGGACCACAATGCCAGCACACGTGACTTTCCCTTTCAATCAAATATCGTGATGGGAGCTTGAACGTCCACCGTGAAGCAGTCGGTGTAATATCAACCAGGCTGGCCGCTAAGGCGTGAACCCGCAAAACCCTGCAGCGAGTGGTAAACGCGCTGCCGCTGGGCCGCTCGGCCCCTCGGCCATGTGACCGCCTGGGTTAAAGGTGAATGTGAATGGAGGCGTAGTGAAATCGTGTGGGGAGCGGTAGTGTAGCGGTTAGCGTGCTGCACTATGAACCCGGCGGCCTGGGTTCAATTCCCGCTAGCAGCCAAACACCATGGTGACGATTATCTAAAGTGGTCCTGGGCATCCCCTAGGTCGACTAAGCCTCAAATAAGTACCTGGTGAAGTGTGTAAACATCGCCACTGGGAAAACAAAGGTGGCCAGGCGTGGTATTCGCCACCAACCACCTCGTGTGCCGTGCCGGCCTTCATAGGTGCTCGCTAACAGCACTTGCCCCAACAGTATATTAAGACTATACGGGGGATCTTTGTTTCGTCTTTTAGTGAGAGGGTGTAGTTGCAGGAAGGCAGTTGACCATAGGGTCAATGTGGCAAAACACGAGGTGGAAAGCAATGACATCCGAGGAGTGCACACAAAGCATGCAATCACACTACAGTGAGACAGAAAATGGAACACACGGATCAGGGCAACAAATGGAGAGACTTCATTGAGACTTTATAGGCGCGCAACGGGCTGTGGGCAGGAGACATATCTCGAAGGGATGAAGGCCGATGGACGAAAATGATGACGGAATGGCAGCCAAAGAATGGAACACCCTCACACCCCACACGCCTTGAGACCCTAAAAACTGGCATTTAGTGATGTTTACCAGAGAAAAAAAAATCACTGAATTATTTTTAAAATATGGGAAGTGTCTAGATCCGACCGCTGACACGGGCTATCTCAACCAATCACACGAGCTGTCAGAAAAAAAGCAATGTGGAGTTACCGTAACGATGCAGATTTGTATCCCTTTGCTGAACAGCTCATGTAGTGTGTTTCAAATATAAACGCGCGTGCACGCTAGTGACACAATCTGGCAGTTGGCGGATGTCCTATGCTATTCCCGGAACTGTAGATGAATTCTAAAGTGATTTTGGTTGGAGCTAAACACAACCAAAAGGCACATTAGACGTAGAGTACATTCGGGTTCTTAAAATATCAATAATTGAATTAACTTTGCCCTTGCCAATAACATTTGATGCTTGGTTTTATGTTACGCAAGTTAGCCATTACTGGCACGGTTATAGACGTATAATCTTGGCTATTTCTTTTCAGAGATGGTGAATCCTTAGTGAATCTTTATGTCTTTAGTTATTCAATCATTTATTTTTTCCCCCCCTCTTTTAATTTCACGTCAATTAAGTCGATCAATTATGGGACCTCCTTTGCCGGTACCAAAATATGAGAATAGTTTTTCCCCTTTTTTCTGGCAACAAACAGGTGTTCAGATGTTAAAACACCAAACTGAAACCTTTTACAAGGAATCTTGTCTGCATTAACCACAATACTTGTGGTCAGAATGCAAACAAAAAACATACTCTGATAATATATGCATTGTCTTTGAAACTGATTGGGCCACACCAGAGTCAGTCTTAGACCAGATGACGGTCCTCCAGCTGGTCTGTGACGGTCTTCCAGGTGATCCGTGGTGGCTGTGGTGCAAACGCAGCTTAATGCTATTTCATTTACATTTTATTTAGGTAAGCTACCCTGATTAAACTTCCCTAACGCTGAGATCTAAATGCTACCCCCCCTACTACAAAAGAAAAACCTAAGAGTTGCTATATGTTAAAAAAAGTTTTTATGTTCCGATAATATTAATAATTTTGTATAACTGGTATTTAGAGGGACAAGTGAATGCGTGGGGGGCTGGGTGATCCGCAGGAAATTCGATCTCACACGTGGGCAAAGATGCACCAGCGGACGGACCGATTGCCAGTGAAAAACAGCATCAGTTTTGCCATTTCTTTCACAAATTTCATGCTTGCCCAATTGCATGTCCTCCAACAGACGAATGAATCTGCAAGTGTTGTTGTTTTATCAGGAACCCCCCCACCCTCCCCAACTTCGCCGCCCCCCACCATGGCGTGATTGTGCTGATTGCGCCGTTCTCTGTGTTTTCGTGCGCAAGTGGTCGCACAGCTTCTACCTCACCCCGCTCATGGCCGGCGAAGGATACCAGTTCTTCTGCAAAACCGAGGAGCTCAAGAGGAAGTGGACCAAGAACTTTGAGATGGCGCTGTGAGTGAACTTCTGGCTCTGTCTTGTTCTCGCAACTTAAACTCACTCGACTTCTAGCTCCCCATCTATTCACCTTATCAACACACCGGTCTGAAGCGCACGGAGCGATGACCTGCCGGCCATGTTACGCGACTGACTTTGTGCAGGCCTTGTTGCGTGGGGGTTGTCTTCCTGGCAGCTGATTGGCTAGTGCAGTTGGAGTGTTGATGTAATCCCGAGGCAACGGCTACCTATGGGGAGCGAATGTTGCGACCTCACGAGGACAGCTCGCATTTACTTCGACTTGTCATCCGTAACCTCTTCTGGCATTTACGATCGTACTACACGAGGCTGGATTTATGACAAATCTTGAGAGCATCTTGTGTTAGCAGACCCTGGGCGCTGCCCATGGGAGGTGAGTGCCACCCCCATTTTTTATCCGAGCAGGTGGTGGGGAGGGGGGGGGTGGGGGCAAGATTTGTCCGCAACGATTTCTGCGGTCGACAATTTGTGCGTTTTGTGATCATGTTTTTTTGTCTGTTCGTAACGGCAGGTCGAACCTGCGTCCTGGCGGCTACCAGCACGAGTTTCAGATGCAAACGTTCGAGAGGGCAACCGAGTGCCACGTGTGCCACATGCTGCTGAAGTGCGTGGGCCGTCGTGCGAGGCGATCGTGGCGTCGCGGAGCCTCCGTGGTCTGCAGGAACCACGGCGAAGCTTAAATGGGGGTCGGGGGGGGGGATACAGCCACGGAGTGTAATGGTCACCGCACTGGCCTTGCAATCTCAGAGCTCGCCGGTTGGCCACGGCAGTTAAAACGATTGTGCAAGTTTATCATTGAACGCGCTCCGCCTTTGTCCACCCGGCAGTGTAAATGGTTAAGTGCGGGCGCTCCCACCTCTTCCAACGTGTCTGGCCAACTTTGGAATTGTGGGTAAAATTACCCTCGAGAGAGGGTCTCCAGAGCTCCCTCAAGCAGGGGCCCTTCTGCCGGCAGTGGTGCACGCAAGGAATTGCAGGGCTGCACCTTTAAATATTCCCTTTACTGTTTTGATTTGAAGCTTTCGTGACTGCAGGAATCCATACTCTTTGGTTCTTTCGGTAAAGTCACGTAGATATAAAATAAAATTGTATTTTACTTTATACCTATGTGACTTTACCAAAATATCTAGGTGACTTTACCGAAAGAACCAAAGAGTATGTTCCCTTTACTACAAGGCTTGAACCACACTCACATTCACACATGTTGCCCGACTTTCAGGTCCAACACCACCATTCAAAATTTTAAAAAGGCTCATATCTTGTAGATAAGCAGCTGGTAGGTTTTCCGATGAGTCGCCCACCTTCTCCCACCCCCCCAAAGTATGTATGTATGTTGAGCTTCTTTCTCACCGTACGAAGCCGACCTTGCTAATCGGAGGTGCAGTTAAATTGTCACAATTCGGTATCGTCATTCGATTGAACAATTTATAGTTTTACCGCCTTGCCTATGACCAACTCACCTGGAGTGTGTCCAATCTTGTATTGGTGACCGCCATGCATATAATCGGTGTTATCGACTGCTCTTGTCAGCAGAGAGCAGTGTAGCTTGAATCCATTGTTGTACTGCTCCAACGTTCCTCACCTTCACCAACCAGCACTGACCAGCGTGGTGATGTATGGCCAAATGACTCCCTACGCTGCGTGGAGAGGCCCTCATCCGGCAGTGGGTTGACAAAATGATGTTCACGTGCACGAAACAGCCAGATGATTTAGATGACAAAGCGCCATGAGTTACCTCCTTGATAATGCCATTTCCGTGTTTCTCCTGCACAGGGGACTGTTTTACCAAGGCTACCAGTGTCAGAAGTGCGGCGCGGAGGCACACAAGGAATGCCTCGACAAGATCCTGCAGTGTCAGAGGCCTCTGCCTCCCAGTCCCGGACAGATCCCTTCAGGTACGCCTCGTCCACGAGCTCATTCGTACGGTGGCCCTCGTGTTGTGTGGCCTATCTTACATCTATCTAGTGTCACCGTTATAACTGAGCGTTGGGTTGGCTTGGTGGTGCAGTCGTAGTAACACTTGGGGTGCCACGTTGGCGAGATGGCAACTACCTCACCTGGTATACAGGAGGTCGTGGGTTCGATCCCAGCTGATGCCTGCTGTATATTTGGAGTTTGCGTGTTATCCTCGTGGTCACCTGGATTTTTCTCCGGGTTCTCCGGTTTTTCCCTCCACACTTAGAATCAACATACATTCAGAGGATATGGTTGCTATACATTTCCAAATGATAAGCCACTTCGTTGAGCAATCGTTTGTGGCCAGGTTACTTCTGAAAAAGAGCCATATAGCTCTGCGGGCCTTATCTGGTAAAATTAAATAAAAATCTCGTGCCTCGCAGCATATTTTCAATTCTGTGTGTATGTATGTTGAACTTCTTTCGCACTGCACGTAGCCAACCGTGCTGGTCGGAGGTGCGCATTCTCACTTGCGCTGTGCTGTGGTCCTCTTCCCTTGCCCACCTGCGTACGCAACTTCGGATCGCGTACGCACTCTACGGCCATTGCTCTCCGCCGTGGCCCGCCGCAGGGCTGCCCCACGTGCAGGCCGCGCAGGCCTACCAGGGCGCGCCGCTGCCGCCCCTCAAGCTGCAGCCCACGCTGATGCTGTCCTGCGGCGAGATGGTGGAGCTCACGCGAGCAGAGCCCGAGTCCGCCTGGTGGGAGGTGAGGGCACTTGAGTGCGTGCGGTGCGTGGGGTGGGGCGTGTGTGTGTTGGCGAGCGGTGGTGTAGCGACCCACGTTCGATTGCCGCTCACGGCCACCACCGGTGACAGAACTGGTCCTGGGCCTCCCCTAGGTTGACTCAGCCTCAAATGATTGCCTGGTGCAATGTGAAAGAACATTGGCACTGGGGAGACAAAGGCGGCTGGGCATGGTGCTGGCCACCCATCCCCTCGTGTGCGGTGCCGACTAACATAGGTGCTCGCTAAACGCACTTGCCCCAACATTCTGTTAAAGGCTACATGGGAGATCTTTGTCATTGGGGGCAGCTCGTACTTGTGTGGCCAGAAATCCACCTCTGGTCACTTCGGCAGCGCTCCTCCACGCGGTCATGGCTAACATCAGGTGTGCTTGGCCTCCCCCCAGGCTGACTCAGCCCTAAATAAGTACCTAGGGTGGTGCATAAACATCACCACGGGGGAGACAAAGGCGGTCAGGCATAGCGCTGGCCACATCAACCTCTCGTGCGCCGTGCCAGCCTTCATAGATGCTCTCCAACAAAAGCCCGTGTGGGATATACGTGAGGGATCTTTGGCCGGCTGTCTTTGTGTGTGTGTGCGTGCACACGAGTGTTAGTGTGTTCGTGTGTGTGTGTGTGCACATTAGTGGTGGCATAGTGGTTAGCGCACTGCACTACGAACCCAGTGACATGACTGGCAAAGCCGGATTACGTTTGATGGGGACCCGGAGCTCTTATATTTACCGGGGATCACTGTTTTGATATTCAGTTCCTTCACTCAACGATGCCTCACGATGTCAGACGCTCCGCTGTGATTTGCCTCGGAAATTCACACAGAGCTGCTCTGCGTGGTGTTAAAGTTTTTATTTCAGCGCCAGATGCTCGTGCTGTCAGACTCGGTATGCGTATGGGGGAGATGCTGAGCTCAAGGCACCCTGGTATAATCCTGCAGGCGTGCAGGATAACGGGACTCAAGATGAGAGCTATCCCGGGCATGAGGGAAACCAAAGCTTAGCACTGCCATGGGATGTCCATGAAATCGAGCCTAACAGCTCATTTGCTTCTCCCTGCTGCTGAAATGTATGTTGAACTTCTTTCACAACGTGCGTAGCCAACCATGCTATTCGGAGGTGCGAAATGAATACAATCTAAATCTCAAATCTTTTACCCTTTTTGTTTATATCATTTAATCCCACTTCAATTCCAATTTTGCAGTCAGTGTGATGTCACGAAGTATCCATTCTGAGCCTTCACAGAGCTGCAACCCCCCCCACCGCCCTCCCCCGTGGTATAGAACGGCCCACAGAAGCGGACATCACAAAACTACTTCTGAGATGTCCTGAAGTGATTTCTGGTCCACACAGTACGGGGGCAGCACTTTCCCACCTTTCCCTATGGAGAGTAATGTTTGTCGCTTGCAGTCAAACCGATATTTTATTTATTTTTTATTTTCAGAGCTGGAATTTAGCCAAATTAAGTGCCGAACTAAATTTCATGCGATGGGTCTTTTTTGCACAGCCATTGGTGATATCAGACTGCCTCTGCTGGCCTTGAGAATGCGGTTTTAACCGCAGGCACCTGCCTGGATTGTTTGTTGCAGTTGCACCCAATTCAAGAGCCGAATGGCTCACAGGGCTATACCAAATAAATGAAATTGAAAACTGAAACTGGATTCGAAGGCAGGATCTCAGTGGTGCCAACTCAGCGCTCAAATCTCTTGTCCCACCCAGTCAGTGCTGTGTTTAAAAGCTGGCCAAATAAACAGCGATGGCAAACTTGGAAGTGTGTACAGCCTTTTAACAACAAAAACACTCAACACATTTGTCAATAACACCTACCCCACCCCCCAAAAGGAAAACTAGTATAGGTCACGTTCACAGGCAATTGCCCTTCTTTATAGAACGTAAATGGAGAGGCCAGAGACATGAGACCAGAAACGCCACCTATTATACACTTTTACTTTTAAGGCCATAGAGTTATTGAAGAATGTGTTGACTTTTTTTGTTATTTATGCTTGTGCACCACTATCACCGATTAACGCCTTTCACTTTTGTGAGTGTACGTGTGTCGGAAGGTTGCAAGTTCAAATCTTGATTGGCGATGCACTTAGTCGTTTAAAGTTCGATTAAAGTGGGTTTCACTTTTACATACGGCCACATTGACATGAACGTGAAGAGTCTCATCAAACCTCGGAGGCTAAGCGGGCATGAGCCTGGTTCGTACTTGTACGGGAGACTTCCTCGGAATGCCACAGGTGTTTTAGGTTCAGACCGCAAGGTGGCCAAGAGATAGGGGTCGAGCAATGCCTTATCCTAATCTGTCTGAGCAGAACTTTTAAAGCGGATAGCCCCTCGTGCGTCTGGGTTTTCTCCAGATACTCCAGTTTCCTTTCTGCACGCGAGAACGGTTCTGAAAGGATTCGATTTTTATTTGTTTAGTTTTTTTTCGTAGCAGGGGGAAGAGGGGTAGAATAAAACAGGCCAGAGGCGACATGATGGCAGGAGAGGAAATGTATGTGATGCCTGATTACTGTCAAACTCCCAGCTGTTTATCGCCCCCCCAACTACGACCAGCCCTATCCAAACCCCTCCTTATCAATCCCTCTTGTGTTACTGCATCAAAACCACAACATTTCCAGTAACCCACATGCTTTTTTAAATGATTATCATGCTATGTGCAATTTTTTTTATATAATTGCTGTAAAGAGCCTTTACCAGGCATCTTCATATAAAGCGCCTTTACCATGGCCTTTACCAAGGCGTTTTATATGAATCTCATTAAGATAAGATGAGGAAGCCACTGGCTAACAAGCAAACGCATGGATTATGTAATGCCTCCTTTGTATTGATCTTCTTCGGTGTGCTGGGCCCCGCTGTGTGCTGTGCAGGGGCGGTCACTCACGACCCATCAAGTCGGCTTCTTCCCCCGGGACTTTGTGAAGCCGGTGGTGAGTTCAGAATCAGAAACTTTGTTTAAGACTGGAGGAATCCGATGAGCTATGAAGCTCTTCTTCACACGTGTCCAGCAGTTTCACGGATTGCCCAAGGTTGCTCACGGCTTTCATTCAACGCGCAGTGTTTGTATATATATATTTATTAAAGAATAAAGAATGATTAATGTTAATTGTGTAAATGTTACTTCAATAATCAATTATTTAAATAGATGTAATTATTACGTGTTGTTACTGATTAATTATTATTAATTAAAATAAATGATCGATTAGTATGTATATTTATGACAATTATGCATACGATTATCATACAGAATAGTTATTCCGACTTATTAATTGAAGATAACGTAAATTTAAGCAATTAATTAATATATTATCGCATTAATCAGGAGTTATTATTGGCTTCCACGTTGTCTAGCGGTATGTATTATCATTCGTGATAATAGCAATGATTCTAGCTTTCAACATTTAATGATTTTCACTTCATCAATTATCGGCAATTATGTCAGGTCTCAGAATTCAGATCTCACCGCATGATACAGTTCTCTCTTTTGATCTAAACAACTTTAATATCAACTTACATTGACATCCAAAAATACTTACCAGAGTAGCACTGCAGTACACATGCAAATAGACGTACTCATCACTTCGTACTACATGGTTAGAAAAGCATCAATGATCAAATCTCAAGATCATGTGATAAAAAAAAAATCAACAAGGCTGACATCTCATGGCAACGCGACAATACACAATTCGTTTGTTATGATGTGTGATGTGTGTAAGCTGAGATTCTTCAATTCTCCCAGACAAAGCTTGGCCTGCAACCTGTACAAGGTACAGTTAAAATGGTGAGTGAGAGTAAAGGTCATGTCCCATCTTCTGTCTTCTCTCTCCCCGAACAATACTTTCAGTCCCACAAGGATGTGCTGAATGTTAGGCTCGATCCACAGCCGGAGTGCGCTGCGGCCCATTTAGCCGTCAGCTGCTCTGCCACACGTTCGCGGGTTATCTGCACGTCGGCTAGATCCACAGCTTGAGCACACTGCGACTCTTGGAGTGGCTTGGTTTGCGAGCACCCGTTGTTGCTCACGCCCGGAGGTCAGCGGCGTGCAGGCAGCCGCAGTTCCTGGCGGAGACTGCACGTGACCAAGTCTGACACACCTCCAGCCTCTTCACGCCTCTTGCAGTGTCAAATCAGGCTGACGAGACAACAATATAGCTTCCCCCCCTATCGCTTGGACAATATCTCCTTGCACACTCAAATTTGGCGTGTAACTCAAGTCTCCACTTAGGGAAGTTGCATTTATGCCGCAACAAACGTTGGTCAACAATTCTCTGACACCTCTTAGCTTGGTACATTATTATATAGAAGATTCCTTGGCACAGCAAAAGCATGATACTCAGAATCATTGCATGAAGGAGAGCAGTATAAGGTCACCCGAGACTCTTTATCAACACAACCACGTGATGTATCATCACGCGAACTTTGCGAAGTCTTTGACTCTGCAAGGGACTCAAAATGTGAAAGAAAAATATAAAACAAAAAACTTGGCTACTTTCAGAGACACTCGGGGTCTGCCTGGGCAAGAACTCAACCCTTTAGCTTCCCGGAGCCTTTGCCTCTGCAACGCTCAAACGTATTTAGCTAGTTGCGAGGGCTACCCCGGAGCCTGATTGTAAGGTTCTGTACATTGTTTATTTAGGAATTTCTACCTCGTTTAATGAATTTCCTAAGTCGCATCAAAGCCCAAAGCTCCTCCTACTACTTGACACCCCTCGAGCATCCAGCGAGTGAGCCTTTGTGTTCAACCCTGCTCATGGCTCTGCAGACATCCCGGTGGTGCCTGATGTCATGAACTCTGCCCCCCTACTTCCTCCCTTCCTCTCTGGGTGTTCTCGCCTGTGGTTGTGCCCTCTGCTGTTGAG
This sequence comes from Lampetra fluviatilis, assembly GCF_964198595.1. Taxonomy (NCBI): domain Eukaryota; kingdom Metazoa; phylum Chordata; class Hyperoartia; order Petromyzontiformes; family Petromyzontidae; genus Lampetra; species Lampetra fluviatilis. The sequence continues at coordinate 8,249,873 of NC_136323.1, read as the reverse complement.
GCTGGTTTGCCGAGTTCCTCTGGAGACGGCTGAGTATTTATACTCAGAAACAGATGCTGGGCCACTAATCCCATCTAAATAAGGGTGCTATTCTTTTTGTTCTGCGGCCTGCCGTTGATCTGTCTCCCGGTCCCCCTCCACTGCATGGGTTGGGTTAATTCCTTGGAAGCAAAATCAACGATGGCGATTCTTACCATGCCTACATTATCAAAGCCTGCTTGTTTTTTTATTTTCTCACTGTAATGCTTATTGGGTGTTTCCCTTCTGGGTTTTCAACTCTCGGAACGCAATGAATTCACGTATTTATGTCTACAAGGAACTGTGACATTAAAAATGGACATCACATTTAAAGTAACAATTTGGAAAAGGCAAGTATCCAACAGCAACAGTACAAGTCATGTGATGCCTCATTTGGTGGCTTAATGAAGTCAAGAGCTCATTAACCATTGAGTCAGACAAGTAAATGCAAGCATAATGAGTACTGTTTTGTGTTTGTGTTGCAGGTGAACCGACCGACGGAACCTTCGAAAAGCGAGTTTCATTACTTTGCCTGGTATGTGCTTGCATCGCTTGAAAATGATCATAACGACACCACGACCGTTGCCACGAGGTCACACATTTGTCCCAGGTGCCGTCGGCGTAGTCTGGAACTCCCCCCTCCCCAGCCATCCTTGCTCTCGACTCCCTGCCCCTGCCTTTATCTCTTTATTTCCTATTACCTTTCATTGCGACTCAACGCCAGCCCAGTACAAAGCACCGGTCACGGTACGTGGGGGCGGGAGCTGGTGGGGGGGGGGGGGGGGGGGGCGGGAGCTGGTGCGGGGGGGGGGGGACAGGAACCCCGAGACCGGCGTGCGACATTCGGGCCGTCCGACCCACCCAGGCGGGGGGCCCGCAAGCGAGAACGCCAAAAGGCTTCGATGGAGATGGAAGGAGTAGAGGGGTGGGGCAAGTGAAGTTTAACTAACACAATGGGGGGGGGGGGGGTAGACTCCCCCTGCCCCATCATGGGACCTCTCTGGCCAGGATCAAAATATAGTAATATGTTTTACCCTTTCTGGCGATAAAACAGTTGTGTTAAGATGTTAAAGCGCCAAACTGAAAGCTTTTGAAAGGAATCATGCCTTGCATTAACCACACGTACTTGTGGTGAACATGCAAACAAAAATCATGCTCTGGTCGTTTGTCCCAATATTCTGTTATGTCTGTACGTTGAACTTCTTTTGCACCGTACATAGCCAACCACGCTAATCGGAGATGCGGGGAAGGACAACAAACCAAACACAAAAAGAAGCTCCAAAGAAATTAGTTTGTCACTCTAGATGATTTAAAAGTGCACAGCTCCAGTAGATTCCTAATATCGGAAGGAAGAGCGTTCCAGACGGCCACAGAAGCGCATCTGAAAGCGCGCGATGCGGTGCCCGTCTTTGTTCGATGGCCAGCCAAAAGCCGCTGCTGCTGCGAGGATGACCACCGGAGTTTGCGTGATGATGGTTTGTGTTTCTTGACGAGATCAGCAAGGTGCTGTAGTTCATTTGCATCGAGCGCTTTGTGTGTAGCATGACCGTGATGCGCTTCTCACGCCCCCAGGTTTGTGGGCACCATGGACCGCGAGCAGGCCAACCAGCAGCTGAGGAAGCGGAGCAACGGCACCTACCTGATCCGTGAGCGGCCCGACGGGCCCGGCGAGTTCGCCATCAGCATACGGTGCGTCGCGCCGAAGCCGTGGAAAAGAGCCCCCCCCCACCCACAACACCTCCGCAGGCAGTCACGTTGACCGGCGCCGTTTAAACGGGCTTCCCTCGTCGTGCGCGTTCCGCAGCGAAATGCGTCTTGCGACGCCGACGGATAAACACTTTTGGGGGGGGGGGGGGGGGGGACCCAATGTGGGCAGCTCCAAGACCCGTCGCGGTCAATTTTGTTTTGATTAAAGGCGCCTTCATCGTGTTGCAATCGAGACAAAATGTAGTGGCTTGATTCGTGATTTTATTTCACTTCGGTTTCGTCGTGGCCACGGGTTGAGCGACGTGGAGATGCGCCGCCACTGTCCCGCGTGGTCGCGGTTTTGCTGTGCGGCTCTCGGACGCGTTTTCGGATTTGTTGCGCTGCACCATTCGGCACGACGTCCCGACATTTTGCTCCACTTGCCGGGAGCTTCTTCAGGAACTGAATTCACGCTCCGATCTGTAAGAGTTCTGAATGCAAACACCATCTCATGACATGCCACCGGAAGCTCGATTGAAGTAAGGTTTTGAAGAAGCTTCCATGCAGAACTTTGGGTGTTTAATGTGTTGCCCTTCTCCTGTACCTGTGATGAGTACACTTGGCAATGTACTGTGCGAAAAAGAAGTTCAACATACATAGATACCTAATTTAATGGGGAATGATGGTCAGAAAGTGATGGCAGGATTGGTAGATCCAACGGGAAAGGGGTTCCAACCGCTCCAAATGAGGTGGAATGCTCCAAATGTGGGTCACACTTGCCTACGTCTTCAAGAGCATTTCCTAACAGGTTGAGCCATGCCACATTTCACAGGAATTACCTTCCACCAATAGGGCTACAAGTTGGATGGATGACAAGGGGAGCAAAGGGAGCTTGGAGATACGTTGTTGTTTACCCGAAAGTAACGCTTGCTTTCGTTTCTAAAACAGCTTTAACAACGAAGTGAAGCACATCAAAATCATCATTAAGGACGGGTGGCACCACATCACTGAGCACAGGAGATTCCGGGGCCTCGTGGTGAGTAGCACTCATTATGGAGCAGGTAAAACCCAGTGTTGCATGCCAAGCTTACAGCCGTTTCATTCGGCGATATGTGCACTCATAATCCTCGCCGGGTTCCCAGCTATAACATCAGAATATTTCATGTTCCAAATGAGAATCTTTATTTACGCTGGAGAAATCCAATGATCTATGAAGCTCTTCTTTTACATGCCAGCGGTGGGACAACGTTGACATGTGGCTCCGAACGCTGGACCAATGTTGGCCCCGCATTCCAAGCATGCCGGGTTATTGATTTGAAACGTCAGTGTAATTATTTGTTCATCAATGCTGTATTTCCATATTATTATTGTTACAATGTGTACATGTACGGTCCGTTTTTGTCAATCAACTGCTGGTTGACACTGGAGCTGATAGAGGGCAAAGCCCACTAGCGGTGGTAACTCGTGCCCAATAAACATGCAATGAAGCATTGGCACTGGCAATGGAGACATTTAATCTGGCCGGTGTGAATGAGTAGGCGAATCACCACTCCCATGATCTACGCCAGGGGTCGGCAACCGGCAGCTCCGGATCTGCATGCGGCTGGCTCAGCACTGGCCACGTGACGTTCATTATTAATGAGGACTCGCCGCATCGTATTCACCACGTGCATTGGCGGCTCGTGAAATATTGAGTTTAAATTTGTTTTTACCGAATTCGGGAAAAAAATTCCACTTCTTCTTATTTTGCTTGCCGACCCCTGAGCTTAAAGATCCTCTCTGCCTGCAGTGGCAATAGAAGGTTCGCTGGCTCCTCACCGCCACCTGCCGGAGTGCGCTTGTAAGTGCGCTCCTGGAGCCCGAGTTAAGCGAAAAACACGATGAGTAAGCAATTCAAATCGTAAAAAATAACACATGGGGTGGACTACGGCTGGAGCTGCAGTGGTTCACGCACTGTGCCGTGAAGACAGCCACTTGAGTTTAGTTCCTGGCACACAGCGGCGATTGATGTCTAAACCGGTCCTGAGCCTCCAATAGGTAAACTCGGCCTCGAATGAGTTCCTCGCGTAGTGGGACAAAAAAAACACCGGCGCACCGAGGCTCAAAAGGCAGTCGGTCAAAGCTACGCGTGGCGGTGGGCGGTCGACCTTTGTGTGTGGCGCAGGAGCTGATCGAGTACTACCAGTCGCACTCGCTGAAGGAGGGCTTCCGCGCCCTCGACACGACGCTGCAGCACCCCTTCAACGAGCGGGAGCCGTCGCGCGCCGTGACTCGCGGGAACTCCGCCAACAGCGGTGAGCCGGCGGGCGAGCGAGCGAGCGAGCCAGCGCCATCGCCCCGGGAGCCACCATCTCGTCCAAGTTGCGCCCGCCTGTTGTCCGGCACGATGTCCCGACGTTTCGCCCCCGACGTGCCGGGAGCATGTTCGGGGAAGTGAACCTGGCAGCCAGTTTTCAGCGGCAGTAGCCAGGAGTATCAAAATCATAGTCTGCATTTATACTGGAGGAATCCGATGAGCTGTAAAGGTCTACACCGATGACCAGTAGGGGCACGGGGTCAGAACGTTACAACACAAAACAATACAAAAACACGATGAGAATGAAAGTACACAAAATGTTAACAAAGATAAAACTGATTTTTTTTTTCTTACCAGTAAAGCCCACTGAGCTATTAACTTATTTTTCAGAAGCGACCTGGCCACAAATGATAGCTCAACAAAATGGCTTATCACGTGGAAATTTAGCACCGCAAAAAAAAACATCTCTTTCGATGATATGGATAATTATCAAGATAGAAAGTGAGTTGCCTCGTTCATTTCCTGAAGAAGCTCCCAAACACACGGAGTGGATCACCTGACGGCGTGCCGAACGATGCGCGGCACAACCCGGAGGCACACCGCAGAGCTACAGGGCACAACCCGCGAACAATCGCAGTCGCTAATGCCTGCTGTATTAACGTGATGCTCCATAGGGGTGGAATGGTAGCGCAGTGGTCCACTTAGCGCTTTAAAACCTGTCTTTGATTCCTGGCCACGGCGGACGTCAGTGGCGAGTGATTTCTGAGCTGGTCCTGGACATGATCATTATAATTTCACCACCCAGCACTGTCAAGCGTGGTGAGTCATGGCCAAGACAACTCCCCACGACTGACACTTCGTGGCGAGGCCTTTATCCAGTGGATCGGCGAAGGGGGCAAGAAATACATTCAAAGTCCATAATGGTGCTTAACAAACCTCTATAAAATATTTTCTTTGTTCCAAACGGGGAACCCCATTGGTAGCGAGGAGCGCTCTTATCAGTAACATTTGGCAGACAAGTGGTGACATTTACATACCACGCCAGGTACTCATTTTAGGCTGAGTCGACCTATGGGAAGCCCAGGACCAATTTATATAGTCGTCGCTGGTGTTGGCCGTGAATGGGAATCGAACTCGGGTCGCCGGGTTCGTAGCGCAGCGCGCTAACCGATACACAATCGCTACCAAAAGAACACATGCACGCACACATACACACACACACGGATTTCACGCATTCACAGACACAGCTTTTTCATGATTTCTAAGCAGTGACTGCGTGCGTAGCCGAGTGGCCAGTGACACCTGCGTCTTTCTCTCTCCATGTGTCCCTGATCCCGTAAGCCGGCCACGTCAGTGCTAGCTTCTCCCTGCTCAACTCCCAGAATTTCAGTTTTGTCCCTCCGTCGGCCGCGCCGTTCTGGTCAGGTACAGATTAACCCCAGAGGGTGCAGCTACGGCTGTTCACAGCAAAACCTCACCCCCCCTCCACCCCACACCCCATACCTCCAGTGTCCTCGTTTCATCCTGGGCATGAAGTAAATGCCACGCTCTTACATCTGCATGCGCCATACGGACGTGCAGCATGACTTGCCGCCTCCTGTGCATGTGTGCGTGCGTGCGTGCATCAAGGCCCATTGTTCGCTGCAGACCCCTGGGTCTGTCATCTCAGTTAGAATTCAATATGCCATCGAAATGAATAATATACGCTCAGGCCATTGTTGCCATTGCTATCGCGTGAGTATGTTGTTGCGACTGCATGTTGCGCATCGTTTCATTAAGCAGATGGGAATGCTGTTTTGGTTTCGTATTGGTAACACTGTTATGGTGACTGAAATGCATTATTTAGGCCTTTTGTTTGTGACGGCCTAGGACGAAGGCATCAATGTCTACCGAGTTCAATGCTTTAGCGTAGTCTACAAGGGCCAGGCTCATTGGTGATCGAAATTCATTGGTCTTTTCCAGAATCTGATTCATATAGTCTGAAACCTTTCCAAAACCTGGCTTGTCACCCGTGTTGGGTGAGCCTCTGAATCTGAAGCTATTCTGTTCTCAACGATGTCTGTAAACTATTTGTTTACATAGGATAAGAGGCTAACGGGGTCCGTGGTTATTTACATCAGTTTGATCACCTGAACGCTATATGAGGTGGGTAGAGGGTCATTATGAACCACTTTAAGTTCTTGTATTTTCCCAATTTTATTTAACAATTACGTAGTACAAACATTTTAGACGTTTTTTGGGGGGGGTTGGGCCGCGTGTCGTTCGGAACGATGGTCCCGACGTTTGGCTCCACGTGCCGGAAGCTTCTTCAGGATTTGGGTTATACGCGGTACAACCCACAAAATACATCGGATAGCTGTACAGCACAACGGCGAAAACCTCTGCATCAGTGCAAACATCCATGTCACATGGTAGTGGTTGGCACACTGACAACGTTTGAGACGTTTCTTGGCTGCACGTGTAACGGGCACGTATTTGTTCACCCCCCTACGATTTGATGAATCGCCACGATTTAGAAGTTATGATTCTGCTCAAGAATACATTTGTATTCTTAAACACCGTGGTAAAAGTAGCACTGCTAGTGGCTGCAAGATTCTTGAGTACTCATTTACATAATCTATACGCCTTAACAAATAATCAGTTTTCACTTGCATGATTCGATGCATGTATCGGAAGCATTAAAACTGATTATACTCGTCCAATGGATCACCAACATCATAATATGTAAGTGACTGGCAATATCTGTCGGCATTCATTACATCTGGTTTCATCAGCCCGGTATTTTCCAACTGCAGCTAAGAAGGGTCGCGCCTGATCAGGCTACGTTTTGGTGACCACCTGAAGTTGGGAAGCAATATTTACCTGGATCCCACTCGTTGTCGATTCAGTTTCAGTCTATTGTGAAGTAGCCTGCAAGTCAGGTGTCATCAATAAAAACCACGCTCACCGTTTCCGTGACAGACATAACACATCTGGGAAACGGAAATGAATAATTCAATTAAGAGGTAAGAAATCATATAATTTAAAATATCAAATTTATCTTTTAAAGGTTTTAGCCAATTAAGGAATCCAAAAAGGGCAAGTGGTAGTGGTAAAACACACCATTTCCCAAGAAACACTATATTTAAATATCCAATTAAAAAATATGTTTATATATCTGCGCCATCAATCAACAACGACATTGCACGGAGCAAAACACAGCATTGTTAAGAGAACGTGAAGAGCAGACAAGGCACAAGAAGACAAAAGAGGTCACTTACAGGCAAACGATGTCCATACGTCGTCTGCCCACAATGTACGGAGGTCGATCCAACAGCCGATGGGCTATAGATTTTGTATTTATATGCGGAGACACAATACAATCTTTGCTTATTATATACACTTTTACCCAGAATGCTCCACAGCAAACGCACTGAGTTTGTATCCAATAGTCGTCTTGCGTTAACTAGAGTGACGTAGCTTGTATGCGGGACACTTGCCAAATAACATCTGGTAACTCGGCAGCGTTTGTTGAACAAGCCTGACTGTTGATGAGAACCCCAAGGTCAAAACCAATTGAGGCTTTGATTGATTAAGCTAGTGCTGCTGGATGCTACTGGAAAGTCAAGGCCGATGGAGAACCTTTTATTCATATACATGGAGACATAGAGAATAATTCTGCTTATATATGCTTTATAATATATTAGGGTTAGCATTTTGTAATGATCGAGGTTTGTAAATTATGCATTCATAATCGAAAGGTTGTAGATCACTACATATTTGTATACCAACTAGGAAAATACTGGATTTTTACTCTTGTGTCTTCTAACATACAGGCCCTGTGTTGTTCATTCAGGTGAGAGCTTATTGAGACTAATTGCGTGTTTTTTTGAGGGAGAAAATGGGAATGCAAAGTATGGTCCAGAAATAAGAATCTTTAAGAAAAAAATTTAAGTCAAAGTAAATTAGATAACTTGAACAAGGCCCAGGCTCATCAACGGAAATAAGTAATTTATCACAGAAAGCAGAAAAAATTCAATAGCAAAACAAAGCAAAGGGGGGAAAAGGGACATGAGCCATTAATGATGTAACACGTGGCAACAATAAGAAATCTTCTTGGTTCTTTCGGTAAAGTCACGTAGAAGGGAAGTAATAAAATAATAAAAATAAAACATAATAAAATAATTCTCACGACGTTTCGGCCACAACGCAAGCAGCCGTCCTCAGGTGAAAACCAGGTCTGTCGAGGCGACAGCGTCTGACGCTGGCCGAAACGTCGTGAGAATTATTTTATTATGTTTTATTTTTATTATTTTATTACTTCCCTTCTACGTGACTTTACCGAAAGAACCAAGAAGATGAATCCCTGCAGTCACGAACGCTTTAAATCGAAACAATAAGAAAAATAATTTCAGAAGTGGTTTTGTACTGAGGGGTCGGATGCTGAGTTTAAACGAGATGCAAGATCGTTGCAAGTGTGAGAAGAGCATCGTTGGGACATTATTTTTTCTCCCCGCTAAATTCCTTGCTGAGAAGGTTTGGGTGGTGGGAATAAAATAAAAGTCCAGGCAAAATATTCCCGGAAAGGTTCGGGATTAATGTAATTGTGAGCTTACATCTACACACACGCGGCTCTGTGCCCCGTCCCTGCCTTTGTCCCCAGACCACCCCTAATCTACAGTGCGCCGAATTTTCAGTGTTTTTGCAGCCGTTTCCAATATTGTATGGACTTTATTCAAAGCCACGATTTCTGTGACCCCGCCCCCCCGTGACCTCTGTCACAAAAGTGCGGCCCTTCAATTTGGATATCGCGATGCAGCGTCGACTCAGCATTGCCAGCAGGCTTCATCAACATTGTGTTTTGTGCATTTTTATTCATACACAGCCCATTCATACGTATGTGTGTATTGTTGTATATCCATCTATATATGTATATTGCATAAGGTACACATACATGCACATCAATCAAATTGATCATTCGTTTCAGCTGTGGTGGCAGGTGACATTGTCAAAATATATGATCCTTATGGCGGTACCCCGGGGTTCCAAATAATACGAAATGGTCGAGGCAATTAAATATTTCTGGGACACTATTTTTTCTAGGGGTGTACTTAACGCCGCGACTGGGGTACCAAGCAATCTGAAATCAGTGCTACTTCGCGATGTCGAACCGCCAAACATCAGCATAAAAAATTCGTTATCGAAAAAATCAACTTTGAATAGTGCTTCGTGTACAGCTCGTCGAGATGAGTCGATTGTCGCATCGCCGACCATCAATCGTCTAAAGATGACTGCATCACGGACATTATGCGAGAGCCGGGGTACCGCCATAAGGTTCATATGTTCAGAAAATTTCCGAAATTGCATACTGTGACCTTTTCATGCATTAATTATTAAAATCAAGATCACGTAAAAGAATTGTTGGTTTAAGGTGATTTTGGGAGTCAAAGAAATCCCAAAATGTGTTTTAAATGTGTACATATAATGTTGTAGCAGTCACATATTATATATCATAGCAGTCCATCACAGTGTGTGAAAGGGTTAAGTTAGATCAAAGTATTCTTGGTTCGATAATTGTTTTTTTACCCTTTTATCTGGCAACAAAACTGACACCTTTTTTTTACAAGGAGTCATGTTTGCATTGACCACAATACTTGCGGTCGGAATGCAAACAAAAAACACAACTCTGATAATGTATGCACTGTCCTTGAAATTGATTGGTCCACACCCGAGACAGCTTTTCTTAGAGCCTAGTCTCACATGGTGTTGGACCAGATGACGCCAAAAGGCGTATAAAAAAGGTGTCAGTTTTGTTGCCAGATAAAAGGGTAAAAAAACAATTATCATATTTTGCTACTGGCAAAGGAGGTTCCAATGGTATTCTTGGTTCTTTCAGTAAAGTCACGTAGAAGGGAAGTAATAAAATAATAAAAATAAAACTATCAAATTCTCACGACGTTTCGATTGCAGCACAAGCAACCGTCACACCTGTTGACGGTTGTTTGTGTTGCGATTGAAACGTCGTGATCTATTATGATTTTTTCTACCTACGTGACTTTACCGAAAGAACCAAAGGGTATGGATTTCTGAAAGCTTCAAATCAAGATTAAATCGTTTCAATTATGCAGTAATGGTCACAGTGAGGCTGTCATTGCTCATTGAGGGATCGGGAGTAGCACTCAACTCCATAGGCAGGCGATTCATGACCACATAAGCCATTGCCTACGAACGCATCACCCTGAATGTGCCTGATCTCGTCACATCTTGAAAGCTACGCAGGCTTGAGCCTGGTCCAGGAGACTGCCTGGGAATACCAGGTTTTCAAGGCCATTGCAGATCGTGGGTGTCAATGGACCACCGCTTCACCACATTGGTCAGTGTCGGTTGAAGTCGGCTAACATAGACGTCGGTGGTATAGAGGTACAGTACAACGGCGGATTATTCCCCAACGCCTTTCTGCTGCATAGCCCCTGCAGCCTATAACAGCGCGTGGTGGTCACCCAACTTGGCTTGGCTTCCGAGATCTGATGAGACTGGGGCGCATTCTGGGTGATCTGGTCATAGGCCAGGGCTGGTACAATACCAGCTACTTGGAATTCATTCATGTATCCATGACAACAATGTGGGTGCTCCAGTATAAATTCGATGGCAAATTAGACCCCATTCCAAATGAGACACCAAATAACGCAATCACAGCACAATGTAAAACCCCAAAAAACTGTGCATATGCGCGCGCATGTGTGTATGTGCGCGTTTGGAAAACGGCGTGCAGTTTTCTCTCCGCGGATGCTGGGCACGGCGGTGGCTCGCTACAGCTTCTCGGCGCGCGACATGCGCGAGCTCTCGCTCTCGCAGGGCGACGTCGTGAAGATCTACAGCAAGAGCGGCGCCAACCAGGGCTGGTGGCGCGGCGAGGTGGACGGCAGGGTGAGGCTCGGCCGGCAAAGCCGCCACTACCCCCCCCCCCCCCCCCGGTGATAGCGGTGCCAGGCGTAAGCAACGTCCGTCCGGTACTCGCCGAGCTGCATTGGTTTCCAGTTGCCGAACGAATACATTGCGAGGTCGCGCTCATTACACACTATGGGCTTGCCACAAATGAACCACGATACCTCGCTGATCTCGTTAAGGAGCATAAATCATCACGGTTGTCCTCGCAGCAGCGGCTTTTGGCTAGCCACTGAAAATAGACGGTGAATGCATCGTGCGTGTTCAGATGTGCTTCTGCGGCCGTCTGGAACGCTCTTCCTTCCGATATTAGCAAGCTGCTGGAGCTATGCACTTTTAAATTATATAGAATGAAAATCCATTTATTTAGAACAGCTTTTTGTGTTATGTTTGTTGTCCTTCCCCCGTACCTCCGATTATATTAGCACAGTTGACTACGTGCGGTGCGAAAGATGTTCAACATACATACAAACGAAGCAAACGCTTCGGACCACAGTTCTAGAGTGCAAGGGGCCACAGATTCATGGACGAAATGTGGATGCACCAAATACCAGCTGGAATTCAGATCCGAATGAAAAGTCAAAACGATTACTTAGCGAATTAATATTTCTCATCTCTGTCTGCTCTCAGTTAACTATATCTCTGTGTTTTCTCTACATCTCTCTCATTTGACAATATTTCTGTCTCGCCTAGCATCTGTCATCTGTCCTCTCATTGCACCTCTTTTTTGGCCACATTTATCGATAAAGAAAAGTGGACAAATTAAGTTGCATCTGAATTACGATTCTAATTTGCAGACATACTATGCCCCAAGTACAAACACCACTCAACGATAATCCTTCATCGTCACCAACATCTTTCAGGTGTCTGAAATGTGCACACAAAATCGCGTAGCTGGCACACCTGGATAAAGTAAAGAACCAGAATAAAATTGAATGACCAATCCATCGCCACAGAGACCAAGTTGATAAAGGATGTACCAGCATGTCTTGTAAGACTCCCACCCCCTCGGTGGCTAGGAGGTGGCATTACAGAAATTGGCTCCTAATCCGTCCATGTGTTTTTTTTTACTGTGGATTTGCTCCAGATACAGGCTCCTTCTACATGAAATATCACTCATTAAAAAGGAATTAGCCTCACATCCTCATGCCGTATCTTCATAAAATATATGTCATGAAATTCACCGAGGCTTCTCTAGCTATACTGCACTTTGTTGAGCTATCATTTGTGGCCAGGTCACTTTTGCAAAATAAGTGAAATACCTCAGTGGGCTTTGTCTGGTAGGATGGGGATGGTTTAGTTTAATTTGTGTTTGGGTGATGTGTTTACCTTACATGTACTTTTCACTCCAAATCATTTTTTTGTACTGTTAGTTGTTGTTACATTCCTACCTGCCCCGAATGGACATCTGTGAACAAGATCTTTACAGCTCATCGGATTTCTACAGTAAAAATACATATTCTGATTCTAAATGGGGTCATTGTCATCTTAGCATGTGGAATTGTGTTTCCCAACTTATTTTCCACACTCTTCGTCTTACCTCTATGTTCATATATCACGCTGAAAATAAACCCGGGAATTCATTACATTTCTCTCTCTCTCTCTGTTGTATTCCCACGTTCATTATAATAACCGTGGCCATTCCAATTAACTGCGCTCAGGCTCTGACCGGTTATTAAATCATGTATTAATATAAAATTGTCTTCCTCTGTATTGTAACTGCTGCATTTCCATGGACATCATCGTAACCGTGCCGATACAGAACCAAACAATGGTTAGCTGGACCCACAAGATAACTGAATCTCGCTTGGAGCCAAGCAGGGCCAGAGGGGGTGCTAATGATGCGTTCACTGCATGCGTGGCCAGTCAGTACAACTCAAGGACAGCATCACCGCGTCATCTACGGGCGTCTCGACTTGCTGAATGTGTGTGACGTCTGTCAGTACCCCGTGAGGACACAGCATCCGCCCACATTATCTGCTGTGCATCTTAACGCGTTCATCGCCTTTGTGATGTCAGTGGCACGCCTTGGCTTCTGCAGTGGGAAAAAAAAACAATCTGGTACCTACTATGATAGTCCAATGAGAAGTGGTTTATCACGTGGAAAATTATCGCAGCCAAATTAGTCTAGAAGCATATTTCTGGAGTAATAATCCGCGCGTCCATGGAAAAAAAACATACTAACTCCAAATATACAGGCGTCATGGTCGGATTGAACCCATAACCTCCGCCATACCAGGTGAGGTAGTTAACATCTCACCAACTAGCTGAGCACGCCTCGAGTGCAGCTCGATTGTGTAGTGGAATAGAGGCACGGTATTTATCTTTGGATTGATTCCTTGTGTGCGTGCGTGTGTGTGTGTGATATAAGCATGTGTGGTTGTGTTTTAGGTTGGGTGGTTCCCGTCGACCTACGTGGAGGAGGAAGGGGTCTAACGGAGGATTGTTGCTGCGCTGGTGAAATCTCTTGGACTACGCTTTCGTCAATTTGTGAAAAACAAAGAAACCCATCGCGGCATGGCCCACTGATTGTTTCCCTGTGGTAATCCCATTTGTTTTGTTGCAGCTGCTTTACATTTTAGAAAAAAAAACATTACAAAGTAACATTTTCTACCCCTGGGAAACGTGTATTTACGAAGATAAATGTTTTGTCATTTATGTAATTGATACGTTACATTTGCATAATGTGCGTGTTGATGAACACATACCACCGTTTATTAGGGAAATGTTTAAACCCCGTCTATAAAGCCTTTTTCGCCGAAGAAGAATGATGTAACAATAACTTTTGGGCATCCAATAAAATATGATAGCTGTTGAAATGCTACTCACATAAATTATGAGTACATTTATATTTAGTTTGCAATGGATGGAAAGGATTTGGTTTTGTTTTATGGAATATTATTATTTTAGATTACCTGCAAATTGTTTTAATTGTTGCAAACTTATTGCACTATAAAGGTTATTAAAATAAATGTTGTGCCACATTGCTGTGTATGCAACAACTATTCTGGTTATGGTACTAAATTGTGATTAGAAATAATTACAAAATAAAAGAGCATAACGTTAGCTCCACCAATGAAATACATTTTTCTTAGAATAGCAATTTTAGGTTCCGCGTGAAAATACAATTCGTGGCATTACGATTGCATGAGATGAGCGATTCAGACTTCAAACGCATTCCCTTTTGAGGCTTAACTTGCGAACACACGGATACATTTGATGGGTATCTGATATGCATACGTTTGCAAGCGATACATTTGGCTTCAGGTTTTCCCATCTGATAACTTCATACAAGCACTAGTTATTCATGTGTAACTCTCGCCAACCCTGATGGCTAGTCAATCAAAGAGTCAAAGGCCACGCAAAGTCAACCTTTCCCTGTTAAAGAAAAATTTTCAAAATTTTCAAGTAAGCTTACGATGGTCATGTTAGCGTTATAATCGTACTGAAATGTTCTGCGTATGATTACGTATTAAACAAAGTGTAAGTTGTCGTTCAGAAACAATCACAATGGAGGCGAGAGGGGGCTTGCCTGGGTCTCCGTTAGCACAGTTTGATGTACAGCTGTTGGTGTGCCTCAAAGTCCTATTGAGTTTGTGTCAATGCAATGAAGATGTATGCAATGCTGTCGCCCACCCAAGTCACAAGATGCTAAATATGGCACCGTATTGATACAGAGTGCTTTGATTCTGGTATAAGGTGTTATTGCTAAAATGTGGCCATTTCGCCAAATGGTTGGTATATTGACTTTTGCTTTAATAACCACTTACAATTTATTTGACTTTCAATGCTATCAACACATTTATCATTTAGTGCGGAATACACCGACATACATTTTATGACAACCAAAAAATTATGATGGCCTTGCTATGGTCAATGTTGTTCCATTTGCATTTGCACGCTTGCAGATACACTCTCTTGTTGCATTCAAGCGTACAGCAAACGCCGCTGTGAGGGTTACCACAGCGGCGCGCGGTGTGACTTCCATCGTGCCGCGCGTTTTGTTCAGCGCGATGTCCGACGAGAGCTTCTCGGTTCATTTCCTGAAGAAGGTCCCAGCGTGGCCAGCGACACGTCGGACATCGTGCAAACAACACGCCGTTGCGATCTGAATATTACACACCAAGAGGAGATAAATGTTATGCCCAAAGCGTGCCGCTTTGGTGATGCCGTGGGAAACACAATAAGTGCAATTTATGCTTCAAATTTGTAAATTCAATTGGGGGAAACGAAGATCTCGGCTAATTGCAGTGCGTGAATGATGGGGCACACACGTGAGGGGCAATGTAGGTGCACGGTGGGTTATGACCGAGAGTGTTCATAGGAAGTGGAGGTGGCTTGGGGAAGGCCAGCCTAAACACAATAGCGAGAGGGTTTGTTTTCATTTGCTTGCAATCTCATGTCTGCTCGAAAGTGGAATAAACAGCCACGGTGTATGTTTCAGACAATAACACGCAAGTGTAACATGCCTTACAGCAAGCTACGATATGCCAAGTTTTTTTTAAAATTCGGATTTATTCTAACTTGACAAAATTTGCCACTCCCATTACAGGAATCGCCAGAGGGCGATCGTGTTACATATCTGGAAAGAGTTGTTTTTATGCATATGGCTTGGTAATATCCAAAGGCTAGTTTGCTACGTATAAATATAAATACACACACATGCTAAGCAATGGTTGTACACATCCTGGGGTGTTACCAATGTCTATACAAATGGATCCTTTGTGATTTTTTTTCCAACTTTTTTCCCCGATATTATTTGAACATTGCTTGCCGAACTTTCCATTGGACACCTCTCGGTGAAAAGAGTGCAACATTCAATGTTATATCCAACGGTCACTGGAAGGTGATGTATCTGTGAACCTCCGAGACCCCTTCGGTTGTCCAGACGTCTCCTCTAACGCTAGGCGGCAGTGCGCCTTCCCAAGTGGTCAGCTATAGAATCGTTGATTTCCAATGCGGTAACACTGATATTGTTTTCGTTCTTAGAACTGGAATATTTTAGAATTTGGTAAAGAAAAAAACATTTTGGAGTGTTTTTTTGTATGTTCGTGTGTTAATTTCTGCCCGAAGAAATCATTAACTCAGTACACTTGAGAACCCTCGTTTAATCGTCGGGTGGATGCCCAGATTCAAACATCGGCGGTGCCGGGCTCAACGCACTGACAATGATGTGAGCTCAATGAGCCATATGGCCAAATCTTTAGGATTTTAGGGCCCTCATTTGGAACTACTGATAAATCTTCACCTTTGACCTGCATGAAGTCACTCTGCCCTCTGTGGTTATTTACACGTCATGGAGTGGTCTGTAGCAAAATGATTTATGCAAAATGTCAATAACTCGATTAACTTTATAGCCAGGTGTGAACCTATAGCCGAGACAGAAAACATCTCTTTTGTAAATGTGGGCAGACTGTTCACTGAAAGATGGTGCATTCAATTTTAATTTAACTGAAAAGTTCGAAATATATTTATGTATTTATTTATGCTTTTAAATTAGCAGCGTGGTGTTCGTTTGTCGCTTTCATGAACTATGTCTGAATGGTGCCCTGGTGTTCATGGTTAGCACACTGGACCTGAAGTCCAGCGGTCACCGGATCCATCTGCCAGCACGGCAGATGAAACAACGGTGCAAGCTTCTCAAATCCTTGCCCCAGCTATGCACCCAGCAAGAATACATGGGTACAACACAATCGATCAGCAGCAGGTCGTGTGTGGGTGGGGTAAAGTGTGGGTACTCTCACTTTTTCCAAGCTGTCTGGCCAGCATTGCAGAGTGGGCCGAAACACTCTCCTATTTAGAGCTCCCTCGAGTGGGGAGGCCCTTCCGTTAGCAGCGGCATGAGCACGTAGTTGCAGGGCTGCACCTTTACCGTTGTTGTAAAGCACCTTCAAGTGGGCGCCCACTGCTGTGACAGCACCGTGTGACGTCGTGGAACTGACTCGTGCTGTACATTGTAAGACGAGACCTACTTCATGGATGGTACAATGCTTGCACTAAAATCTATCACTTTTAATGAGTTGCAAGGCAAGTCCTGTGTTTATATGTGTAAAGAAAAGTATATGGTAAAATGTAAAAATCTATCAAGAGTTCTGTCAGCTTAAATTTGCCACAAGTAAGCCTCTTCTAGATGGCTGTTGTTCAACGAATTACCTGTTTATAAATGCAGTTCACTCATCAAAACATTAATTAAAATGTATTTCTAGTAAATAGGAAAAAATAATCCTTTGGCCTTTTTTTCTAAGTGTAAGATAAAATATATAACGTTTAAAATAAACGATGAAAAACAAATAAGTCCATTAGCATATTCCCCAGAGAAGAAACACGGTTTCCATTTAAACTCTTTAAAGAGAATCACAGAGCATGCCACTTTGTGTCCTCACTTTAAAACACAAAGTCCAATAATGTGTGAATGCTACAATGAGGCATTTGAACACTACATCTGTATTCTTCAACACGTGCCCAGCAATTCCTCTACATATAACGTCTGCCTTAGTGAAAACATTTTACTCAACATTGATAAGTGGATTTGTTTTATATATATAATGCAGCAGCTGCCTTGGGGTTAATATTTTAAAGGAATGCCTGAAAGCTTCGTCAGTTTTTTTCCTGGCTTATTTTATAGAAAACATTGCAAGCATGGGATAAAGACGAATCAACAACAATGGCATTGGTATAAAATAATCCAATACATAATTTGATCTGTAAATCACGTGTACATACAGTAAGTGGTGTGTGTATATCCAGTTAAAAGCTTTAAACTTCCATAGTTGCTTTGGGATTTATATAAGTTGCAATTCTGGAAATTTGAGAGCCATACATTTTATGGTAATTTAACATTTTGTTGGTGTATGTATATTAATGTTTTTACTTTGCTAAGGACAACATTTAAACAAACACATTACTACTATTAATTCCATGGGAAAATGGTTTTATGTTTTTTTTATTTCTTCCCTTAAATGTCTCATCTCTTTCTGACATTTGCACAAGCCTTCAATAAAAACAAATAATTTGTTTATGCAAATTCCCAGCATATTTGAAATGCCTAAACTGCAGGTTGTACAAAATACATACGGTGTCAAAAGTTCTACTGTACATTTATGAAACGTACTTATATCTGATGTATCAATGATGGCATTCCGGCAAATCAAATAAAACGTTGTACAAATGCTGTGTGTGGCTGTCGTTCTCTTGCTCAATAGCCGACATTCTGTAAATCACAGGTGTTGTTTAGTCGCAACCCAAACTATGGGCAACATCACAAACCACTGGTCTGCGCCCCCTTCAACGGACGAGGAAAAGCGAAACGACACGAACTCTTTCCTGAAGCCCTCTCGTGGTGAGCAGACCTCCTGGCACATTGCTGCCATACGCAATGCTAGAACAAATGTGTCCTGAACTTTGTGTAGAGTACACGATTTCCCCTAAAATATAAAATGAAATAAAGTGTTCCTACCCCCTCCAACGTACTTATCTTACAACCAGGGTATAGATGGATGTAGCCTTACAAATGCATATAAAAACAGGGAATGAGAAAATGGAATGGAACAGGTTAACGAAGGCATGTAATGTCAGAAAGTAACATGCAAGTTTGCTAAACAATACTAATCAACCGTCAAACGGGAAAATTTGAAAACAACAGAATGTGTACCGATACATGAGAATGAGCGGGATGGGAATTCCTCTGGAACCTTATCGCGGAAATGTGTCTGAATAACGGTGCAATTGGTGCGTGCTGTCAGGTATGGCATAGGTCAGAAACATGGACACCGATAGAGAAAATGAACACATGTTGGAATGTGGACGAAATGTGACCTGCAGGATTTGAACGTACGCGACCACATGAGGTCAGTGGAAAGAGCAATGTCCGCTTCGCAGGTGCTTCTGACACCAGTGGCATTAATTTAGAACAGTTGTGGGTGCCAATACCCCAAGCACTGTTATCGACTCTGCTGGACCTCAAAACACCCTGCGGTCCGTGAGAAAACTGTTCTGACCAACAATACAGTGTACACATAAAGTAGTAGCACCATCTATTGGTGCAACTTATTTATTGTATATAATGTATGACTTCTAAGTGGGGAGATTTTTATTAATTTGTCATCAGCCGTAACTTCCCCTCCACTAATTTCCGCTCCACACTCAAAACTCACTTATTTTCCTGAGCTCACCCTCCCCTTAATTTCCGATCATAACCGCCACCCTGACTGTTTCCTCTTCATATTCTCATGCTATGGCTTTCACCCCATTCCCCGTTCATTCAATCCATGCATCATTTACTCCCATCAAGTTCACTTTCACCGAATTCGCGCATCACAGATTTTTACCCCCCATTGCTTCCTCTCATCTATTTCATTCGCCTCATCTCCACCATTACATTCACACGTTGTACCGTGGTTAATTATGGATAAGGTGATGATATAGAAATGCCTCTAAGATAAGAGGCGTTTGAGATCCGCCCGTGGGTTCTGCCACCGCTGGTTCTGAGTGAAAGGCTGCGATGCACCTGCCTGGGTGATAACAAACAAAACAAGTCACAGGGGAACAAATGGATGTTTCGTTTTATTTCAGTAAAATATCTTTGCCTCGTTTTACAAAATTTGACGCACGGCACACATGCTTGCAATCCGGCAAATTGCTTCACGTAAGTATAGTTTCACCTGTGTACAGTATTTGAATGTGAGCCATAATGTGCAAACCCTAAATAAAATAAAACCATGGCTCTACCATGTACTTTATATATATGGCGACGGCTGATGTTGAAAATCTTTTATCTTCTCACGGCTATTTCTGAATTTAGTTGAGGCTCAACGTTGGTTTTTGTTCTACATGAATGTCTCCGAAAATGTGTGAATTTTGGTTCTTGGCCATGGTGGTATGAGATGACTCCTACTTCTTCCAAGACGTCTTGGCCAACGTGTAAGAGACCACAGTAGCTTCCAGATGGGTCCTCTCATAACTCCCCTCTGGTAGAGGCTCTTCTGCCAGCAGTGACGTGTGCAAGATAATTGCAGGGCCGCACCTTTACCATGTGGCGACGTGATGTCGAGTATTAGATTTAAAAACCGGAGCTGCTATTACTGCCACCTCATATCATGGTGCAAGTGGCAACATCCCTGGCTCTTACATCAGTGTCGTGTTCGGACACCACAAGAAAAAGAGTTAATGAACGGCAGAGCAATGGAGTTGGGTGAAGACTTTGAGAGAGACATTTGGCAGGAGAGAGAACTCGAGGTGGAAGGGGAGAGTGAGAGATGCGAGAAAGAGACCGAGGGACAGGGTTGGTGGAAAGAACTGGGAGAGGATGGAGAACATTCTGGAAGGTTACTGGGGGGGCAGATATCTTCCTTTGAGTGTGTTTGTTGCTGGGACAATGGAGTTCACTTGTGAGGACGTCTCGAGTGAATTCCCATTCACAAATCCTGCCTCAGTCTCGCCCCCACCACCGCCACCCAGGTAGAGAGAGAGACCGCCGATTTGTTCACAATTGGCTTGAACCCGTTGCGTAATTTCCCTGCGGTACGCAACTTCTATTCTAAGCATTCAAGCAACTATACAACGAGTTTTGTACTATAGACACATAAAATACTGTGTTGTTTCATATGTACAGCATATTGTGATTATAGCATATGGTATTTCGATATAAACAGCACTGTATATACAATATAATAATAAAATAAATGTGCAGTTCACTGATCAATGCAACTGTTATTCATTTAAAATATTCTGGAACCATTTAAGGTTTCAACAAAATACATTCCTGCGGAGGGAGCTGGTAGGAACGTTGGGTTGCTCGGTCAATGGCCAGGGTCAACGGCGGCGTGGTGTATTCCGCAAATATTCCCGACTTTGAGGGCGGGTACAAGCCGGCGTGAGTAGGTTAAACGTTGAGTTTTATAAGGGCACCACGGGGTGACCAGCAACTCCCCACCCAGCCCCACCCCTCCCACCCCCCACCCAGCCCCACCCTCCCCATCCAGCCCCTCCCCACCCAGCCCCTCCCCACCCTCCCCACCCAGCCCCTCCCCACCCTCCCCACCCAGCACCCTCCCCACCCTCCCCTTCCCACCCAGCCCCGCCCCTCCCCACCCTCCCCTCCCCACCCAGCCCCTCCCTCCCCACCCAGCCCCTCCCTGCACGACAGACGGACGGACACAATAATCCCCTGTGGGCTGGTGGAACCAGCGGGTTCCGACCAGTATATATTTTGGAGTGTGACTTAACGCTGCTCCACTGCAATGTTTATTTTGTTCTGGGCTGGGTATAGTGGACAGTAAAACGCGCTTGAGAACGTCGAGTAAACATGTGATGGTGTGGAGGTAACTTTTCTATTCAAAGGGAAAATAATTCATTCGGTAAATACGATTTAGAACTTTAGATGTACGCGGCATTCCTCGGCGCAATTGATAATTTGTTAACAATTACGGTACAAGGCAAGATGAGGGCTTAAATAATATATAATAGAATACATATATTATATAAGAATAGTATAGAATATATTTATTATATAATGTGTTTATTTTTGTTCACCGAGTGATTACCGTTGACCAACGTTTGAATGTGTGAGGTTTCTGGAGATGGAATTGCCCTGCAAGGCCGCATTTCAATGACGCAGTCATTTTGAATGGTTTGCATTCAAAAGAAAACGCACGAGGCTGTAAGAGCGTTGTTTGTTGATGTTGTTTTACCTGCAGCAAGATCCCCATTGCGACCGTGACGAGTCCTTGTCAAAAGCCAGGCGGCATTCATTTCTTGAGTCAAGTGGCCGATTGCATGTGTAATGCGGGCGAAAGCGACCTTCCGGATGTGACGTCACGAGGAGGCGGAGCCAGGTGACGTGGGTGAAAGGTAGGGGGTCCTTAAGCGGGTAAACCGGAAGGAGAAGGCAGTCGGGGTGTGAATGGAAAGGTGTGGGGCCACGCGGGCGTACGAGCCGAGGGGGCACCGTCAGAAGCGGGAGCCAACCCTGGGAACAGTAGGGAGCTACTGGGAGGTGTAAAGCTGCAGATAGAGATAGGCAGTAAGGCTGTGTGTGAGGAGCAGCGGGGTGGCTGCCAGGAGTCGCAGGAGCGACGAGAAGGCGAGACAGCACGAGGCCGTCAGAGCTGCAGCAGGAACAGCCAAGGGAGCTGTGTGAGAGTACAGCAGCGGAGCTGCTGTGGGGCTGCAAGAGCGACAAGAACAACAGCGGGGCTGCTGATGTGGACTGGAGTGACATCGGAACCAGCACAGAGAGAATAAGAGAGACAGCCGTGTGGGGACGCAGTACGGACCGAATAAAGGACACTGAGCCAGATATCGTGGTCAAGTCTTTTATTACACTGGGGTCAGAAGTGAAACGGCATGTCTAAGCAAGTAAGGAAGAAAATTCCCCCGGCGCCAGCATCGGCTTCTTCGTCCGACGACGACGAATTCCCTCCGACCACGGATTTTGCTGGGGTGGTGGAGGAGAGCCCTGCTGAGGCGAGCACGGGGACGGGCGTGGAAGATGTCGGCGCGATGGCGGGTCCGTCAACAACATCGGACGCTGAGCAAAGATGGCAACAGGTGGCAGAACAACTGGAGACACTCAAGGACGTCCTGGCGCATCTGTGTCACCTCGTTACGCCAAGGACGACGATGGAACGAGAAGGTGCTCCACGGGCCGCCACGTTGCCTGCCCTGCCGCCGCCATTGGCCACGCGGCAAGAAGACGCCATCTTGCGCGCTCCGCGGCGCCAAACCGCCATCTTGGCCACGCCGCGGGCCGACGCCATTTTGAATTTACCTCCACAACAACCATCATTGGAAGACGGCGTGAAGAGGAGTCGGAGTCGCCACCTTACTACGGTTAAGGAATTCTCTATCGGGGGCGATTGGAGCGCTTTCGCCTGCCGATTTTTGGCGGCGGTTCGTTCAGCAAGATGGACCGATGCGGAGGCCTTGGAAGTGTTGCCGACTCTACTGGACGACGAATCTGTGCGATTTTTCCGTTCCATAACGGCCGATAAGAAGAAGACGTTATGTGGAGTTTTTGAGGAAATGGCCGACGCCTATGAGCCACCTGACGACGCGCATCGGCGATTCGCTCAACGACAACGAGCACCCGAAGAATCGCCCGTGGCGTTCAGGGGTGCGGTGTTGGAGCTGGCCATGGCAGCATATCCTGACACGCCACAGGATCTGCTCGAGCCCCTCATATTGGTAAAAATGCTGGAGCTGTCTCGGGATCTGGGGATCCCCATGCCTGTGTGTGGGCATGAGAAGCTCACGTCCCGGGCGGCAGCAAAGTGTCTGGACGCGCAGTTTAATCTCCGTCGCTGGAAGCAAGTGGCGGCATGGACGGGTGGGCCCGTCAAGGAAGGAGGCGCGATGGGGTGGGACCCCACAAGGGCGATCTATGTGCCGGATGAGCGGGGTCCACAGGAGCTGACGGCTGCCTCCTCTCCATGGCCGGGACGCGGAAGGCCGGGGCCGCGCGCTACGCCATCGGGACGGGGCCGCCGGGACGCAGGACCTGCGCTTCGGCGCAACGAGGCCGATTGCTTCCGCTGCGGCCGTAGGGGCCATTACGCCAAAGATTGCTGGGCCCGCTTCCCGGGTCCGCCGCAGCAGGAGCCCACAACACCGGACAAGCCGACCAAGGAACCTCCGAAACAGGCATGTCGGCACGCACCAGACACTCGGCAAGGCTTTACACCTCACCCACCACCTGTGTTGCGCGATCCTATTGTTGTTGTTAAAGAAAGGCCATCGACGGGGCCTTGTCATTCAGTTACGCAGTGGCGCAAATTGGCACGGAGAGTTGTCGCGGCCGCTACGGGTTCGTCCACTGTACCGGGGTCCATACAAGGTGTGGACGTGCGCATTTTGGTCGACTCGGGAGCGTCTGCGACTATTATATCGGATGTCATTTTCCATCTGTTGGGCATTCCGCCGGGGGCTGTGCGTCCGGTTTATGGGTCTTGCGTCGCTGCAAACGGGGGTAGTATGGGGATTGTGGGCCAGGTGGATGCTAAGATATCTATAGGGGATGTGTCGGCTTCGGGCGTTGTGTTAATATCGAGATCTTTGGCGGTTCCTTGCTTACTAGGCACGGATTTTTTGGCTAAGATGCCCATTTTGATTAAAATCAATGAGAATTGTATTGAATTGCCGGGGGGCCGTCGAATCTCGTTTCTGCCGTCGCCCTGGGGGCGACCTGCTTCGGCCGTACAGGTGCAGGCGCTGTCCGTCGCATCTGTGGACATCCCACCTGGTTCACAGATGCTTATACCCTTGCGGTATCGGAAGCCCCTGCCCAATCGGCTAGGAGCATTAGGGGTCTTGTTGTCACCATCCGCCACGATAACAACGGGATTGGCGTTAGTTGGGGCACAGACCATCGTCCGGCCGGATCAATTACCGGTTTTACAGGTGCTTAATGCGGGGGTGGAAAACATCCGTGTTCCGGCCGGTACGGTTGTGGCACATGCCACTACGGCGTTTGCGACGCACGATTGTCCGCATCGCCGAGGAGTGGTCGCTGGTGTTTCCGAGCCAAGGAGTTCGGATAATCGTTGGATCGCTACCTTATGTGACGAAAATTCTTCCCTGTCCGTGGGGCAACGTGATGCGCTGCGTAAATTGTTGCTGACGTATTCGGATGTATTCAGCTCCGACGATTTGGATTTGGGACGCACATCGTTGCTTTCCCATCACATTGAGACGGGCGACGCTGCCCCTATTCGGTTAAATTCGCATCGGATGAGTCCAGCGGAGCGAGAACACGTTCGGGGGGCGGTGGAAGACATGTTGGCTGCGGACATTATATCGCCATCTAACAGCCCATGGGGCGCTCCTGTGGTCTTGGTTAAGAAAAAGGATGGCAACTTGAGATTTTGTGTCGATTTCCGGAAATTGAATAAGATATCTGTGGCAGATGCGTACCCCCTGCCGCGTATGGACGACTCCCTTGACGCATTGTCGGGGGCTAAGTTCTTTTCCACACTGGACCTCTCTTCGGGATTTTGGCAGCTTCCCCTTGACGAGAAAACCGCATTCCGTACGCCGCAGGGGTTATTTCAATTCAACTGCCTCCCGATGGGATTGAATGCGGCCCCTGCTACGTTTCAAAGATTGATGGAGCTCGTTTTGACGGGGTTGCAGTGGGAGACGTGTCTTATATATTTGGACGATATTATTGTGTTCAGCCGCACATTTGAGGAACATTTAACGCGGCTGGAGACAGTGTTCACGAGGATGCGCTCTGCCAATTTGAAATTCAAACCAAAGAAATGCCACCTACTGCAACGGTCCGTCCGTTATTTGGGGCACATTGTGAGTGCCGAGGGGGTGTCCACGGATCCGGAAAAGACGGCGTGTGTCCGGGATTGGCCGACTCCGGCCTCTGTGGGGGATGTTCGACGGTTTTTGGGATTTGCCTCGTATTACCGAAGATTTGTGCCGGGGTTTGCGACGATTGCGAGGCCCTTGCATCTCCTTACGGGTAAAGGACGGAAATTTGTTTGGGGAGAGCCGGAAGAGGCGGCCTTTCGGAGTCTGCGCGATCTATTGGCTACGGCCCCGACATTGGATTATCCCGATTTTGATCGCCCTTTCATTCTCGATACGGACGCGAGTGACACAGGTATTGGGGCGGTATTATCACAGTCTAAAGGGGGCGTAGAGCGCGTCGTGGCGTATGGTAGCCGAGTCTTGTCGCCTGCGGAAACACGCTACTGTGTCACTCGTAGAGAACTTTTGGCGGTTGTTTTTTTCCTACGGCAATTTCGACCGTACCTTTACGGTCGTTCTTTTATTGTGCGTACGGATCATGCGGCCTTGCAATATGCACTTAAAATGGACCAGCCATCGGGACAGTGGGCACGTTGGTTGGACACGCTGCAGGAGTTTTCCTTCCAAATTCAACATCGGAAGGGAGTGCGCCATGCGAACGCTGACGCACTTTCCAGATTACCAGGGCGCGCCCCTTGTAAATGTGCGTCGGGGACGCATAGGTGTTCGCCGATTCTCAACCCCCCTCAGCCGCTCACGTTGGCCGTCGGGAAGTCGGATACTCCGATGGAACCGGGACCGACTGATGGGGTTTTGAATCTGCCGCGGTCTGTCTGGATTCGGGAACAGATGATGGACGAGTCGTTGTTGTCCATGCGGAAGCGGTCTATGAGGGACAATGGGAGTCCGAGTTCGGCTGTGGGGCCGCGAACCGCTCTCCGAGATGGTCTGCTTATGTGGCAAGAAAGGTTCCAGGAAAGCTGGCGTGTGGTGGTACCAACGTCCTTGCGATTTGAGTTGATTAGAACTCTCCATTGTGACACACTATTGCATTTAGGGGTGCAGAAGACCTTGTTGACGTTACAACGTCATTATTTTTGGCACGGCATGGCGACAGATGTCGTAGGGCACGTGCGCGCGTGCCCTGAATGCGCCCGGCGTAAGCCGCCTAAACATCCTTACGTGCCGCCTCTCCAGTCGATTCAGGTGTCTCGAGTCAATGAATTGGTGGCACTGGACATATTGGGACCCTTCCCACCATCGGCGAGGGGAAATAAATATTTGCTGGTAGGGGTCGAGTATCTCTCCCGTTGGCCGATGGCCTGGCCGTTGCCCGATCAGTCGGCCGCGGCCATCACCGACGCCTTTTTGTTTGGGTACATTATGGACAAGGGGGCGCCGGAGAGACTCCTCACGGACCAGGGCCGAAATTTCTCTTCTAAATTGTTGGCTGAAGTGTGCGCAGGCCTTGGGACTAAGAAGATACGGACATCTCCATACCATCCGCAGACGGATGGTATGGTTGAGCGGCTGAACAGGACATTGTCTGCCATGCTTTGCCATACTGTGAGTGAACAGCAATCGGATTGGGATCTGCACATCCCCGGAGTGCTTTCGGCGTACAGGATGACGCCCCATGCGGCTACAGGATATTCGCCGTTTTACCTTATGTATGGTCGGGAAAACGTGCCTCCGGTGGATGTGCAATTGGGTACTGGGGTGAAGGGACCTCGTAAACCACTCCCTGAATACATTCAGGACACGGTTCGCCAGGTTACGGAGGCGCGGGAAAACGTCCGCGTGGCTACGGCCAAAGCCCAGGCCCGGAACGAGCGGTATGCTCGGCGGTCTGAGGGGGAGTGCCCCTGGAAGGTGGGAGACCTGGCCTGGCTCCATTGCCCGCAGGTGCGGCCGGGGACCTCTCCTAAATTGCACAAACCTTGGCATGGTCCTGTGCGCCTCATTGAGGTTCCCAATTCACAGTCGGCGCGCGTTCAGTTTGGTTCTCGCCGTTGGTTTGTTCATACGTCGCGGTTGAAACCATATGTTGCTCCCCTACGTGATGCGTCATCTCCCAATGTTGCCTTGCCGGGGTCTGTTGCTGCTGACTCTGACTCTTCCCCGCCTGCGTCCATTGATCTTGCTAGAGCGCCTGTCGTACCTGTTCCAGACAGGCCGACCGTGACACCGCGGGGGAGGAGTGGGCCTGCTCGGAGGGCGCCTGCCAAGGCTGCGGGACCTTCAAGCCCGGCGACCCTTCCGACCCCGCTGCAGGCGCATTCGCCGAATATGACCAAGACTGATTCGTCAGGGACACGAGATGTCGGTGGACTTCCAATCGCAGCAGGGGAATTACCCCCTGTCATTTCTCGTGTTCCATCGCGTCCCCGTTCTACAAGTGGGCCGCCGACCGTCCGGGACGGGCCGGCGACCCGCACTCGTTCCAAATCGCTTACGTTTCGTTGATTGTATGTTGTTATTGTTCTTGTTCTTGCCGTCGTATTTATCGCATGCTTTCGTACGTTCGTCGATGTTACTTGTGTGTTGTTCTTGTTGTTATATTGCATGCTTAGTGTCCTTTAAGGGGGAAGGTCGGTTCACCGCATTACGCTTTGGTGTTGTTCAGCCGAGGTCGGCTGGGTTTTTTCTATGGGGGAGGGTGGTGTAATGCGGGCGAAAGCGACCTTCCGGATGTGACGTCACGAGGAGGCGGAGCCAGGTGACGTGGGTGAAAGGTAGGGGGTCCTTAAGCGGGTAAACCGGAAGGAGAAGGCAGTCGGGGTGTGAATGGAAAGGTGTGGGGCCACGCGGGCGTACGAGCCGAGGGGGCACCGTCAGAAGCGGGAGCCAACCCTGGGAACAGTAGGGAGCTACTGGGAGGTGTAAAGCTGCAGATAGAGATAGGCAGTAAGGCTGTGTGTGAGGAGCAGCGGGGTGGCTGCCAGGAGTCGCAGGAGCGACGAGAAGGCGAGACAGCACGAGGCCGTCAGAGCTGCAGCAGGAACAGCCAAGGGAGCTGTGTGAGAGTACAGCAGCGGAGCTGCTGTGGGGCTGCCAGAGCGACAAGAACAGCAGCGGGGCTGCTGATGTGGACTGGAGTGACATCGGAACCAGCACAGAGAGAATAAGAGAGACAGCCGTGTGGGGACGCAGTACGGACCGAATAAAGGACACTGAGCCAGATATCGTGGTCAAGTCTTTTATTACACATGCAATGCCTTCACAGGGACTCGCTTCTTCGTTAGACTTAAAGTGACACAAAAGTAAGGAAACACGTTGACATGTTTAATGTAGCCGGCCTACACTTAACAGTTCCCCCCTTCTCATAGACATTGTCATTCTACTTCTAACATCTGACATATGTGCGTCCCTTTTGTCCCATCTACTGTTGGATGAGGACCCTCCCCACGGCCATAGAGGCTGTGGGCTGTATTTGACCATTCGGTCGTCCTCCACTCTTGGTGACGGTGAGAAGCATCGATTCGGAGCATAGAAATACAGCACAGTAATGTACAACAATAGATGTTGCTGTACTTCCCCCTCTGCTCTCCACCATGCACACCCGCTGATGCCTGTATAGCGACATGTCTACACACCGTGGCCACGCATCCAAGCGCTGTGCAATCTCGAATCCCTGCTTAGCTTCTGATCTCTGACACAATTGCACGGAGTCCGTGTACATTTTAGTCATATGCAAACATCTGCGACGCTTGCTTAAATAAAACCAGGCCCCTCTAACTTGGAGAATCCCTCATTTTGTGAGCACGAATTTTGTATTATGGGAAAATGCATTGGCTGCCTTGTAGGAAGTTTGAGAATATATCACATTGTATGGAAAATGCAGATAAACCGTTAATAACTGGGTGCTTGTGAAGTATATGGTCAACCGTAAAGAGACTTGAGCCCACACATTCTGTTTTCAGCCTCTTGAAAGAAAAGTGGTACCCATTACACAGAAGACTATAATTTTCCAGCAAGAGCAATTTAGCATATTCAGAGAATAACCACCGCTTTGTCACATTCAATTTCACGAAATACATTCCACATAATTAACATAAAAGAGATTCTGAACGCTACAGAGAATATACATATTATCCTTTTTCTTAAACACCACTTTTTGAATTATCTCAATGATGGAATGACTGCCAGTCAACTCATTCAGAAAGGTTTTGCAAGAGAGTTTCACGTTGATAAAGTGAATGAATGGGAATTGCACGGTTAATACTGCACTTGATATACGGATTATATATCTCAAGGGAAACACTATCTTAATGGCATGAGCAGTATTATCCCATACCAGTGTGTATTTTTTTTTAAGTTTGTAGGCAAACATTGCTAATAGTTTTCATGTCTCTTCGTGGATTTTGGGCTTGATAAAAAAAATGCCTCTAAAAAAAACCCGTATAAAGTAGCGTGAAGAGATTCATGTTTGCAGTAGTTACACGGAGAGACAGAACGAAGAACACGTGTACACGTGTACACGAGAACACACGCAGGTTCATTGAATTCAAGCTGTTAATAAAAGTAAGTGGGGTGAAGCAAGACAC
Organism: Lampetra fluviatilis; assembly: GCF_964198595.1. Lineage (NCBI taxonomy): Eukaryota > Metazoa > Chordata > Hyperoartia > Petromyzontiformes > Petromyzontidae > Lampetra > Lampetra fluviatilis. Next base: position 8,220,146 of record NC_136323.1, on the reverse strand, counting down.
ATCACGATCAAGGATATGACATAATATGGAGAGGTTTTACCCTTTCTGGCAGTACAACAGGAGGTGTTAAGATATTCAGACACCAAATAGAAACATTTTGCAAGGGTTCATGTCTGAATTAGTGACACGCACTTGTGGTGAACATGCAAACAAAACATGCTCTGATAAAAATAGCATTGTCCTCGAAACTGATTGGCCTACACAAGGGTTAGTCTTCCTTAGGGCTATTCTCACCAGTGTCAGACCAGAGCATGTTGTGTTTGCATGTTCTCCACAAGGACTGTGTGTGGTTAGGGGCCGTTTATAAATGACGTCATGCACCTTGGGGGGGGGGGGGGGGTCAGACATTTGTGACAATGTGTGACGAGGGGGGGGGGGTTGAGAAATGTGACGTCACATCAAAATGTGCAACTTTAAAGAAATATGTAATTGTTATAACAACACTAATTGTTATAAAAACACTCCTACAACATCAGAGTGCAGCGCCACATTAAATACGCACTACAATTACAATAGTTTAAAGCGATTGAAGCATGTTTTATTTTCAAAATGGAAATATGGTTTTGGGGGGGGGGCAGAGCTTTGTGACGTCATATTTGAGGGGGGGTCTGACTTTTTATGACGCCGTGTGACGAAGGGGGGGGGGTCAAAAATCGTCCAAAAATTGCGTGACGTCATTTATGGACGGCCCCTTAATGCAGACATGAATCCTTGCAAAATGTTTCTATTTGGTGTTTGAACATCTTAAAACCTCCTGTTTTAGTGTCAGAAAAGGGTAAAACTTATTCTTATTTTTTCACACTTTGATACTGGCAAAAAGGTCACATTTTGTCGATGATCAAGGGATGTTGTCTGATGGTCAAAATAATAAGGACCGAGCGTTAGCCAAGGAATGGAATGCATCTGAGCGTACATCCACTAAGGAGATGGAGCAATGAAATAATCTGGGGTGCAGGCTCGAGGTGGATTTGTCACGTTACAGGATTGCGTGAGAGCAGGCCTTGATCCAGCAGTTGGATTAACCACGACCCTTCGTGATGCTGTTGTTGGTTCTCATTGCGAGGCTGTTAAGGTGAGAAACATGCACATAGCTTTCAACCCTTACGGGTTACTCCGTATTCTTATGCAGGGAAACTGAGTTTTCAGGTCCATAACGGCGTACAGCCGTTTCAATACGGGCGTTGTGTTATAGGGGGCACGGGGTGACCAATAAGGTCTGAATTGGTCTCTAATAAGGTGGGGCGCTGGCAAGGGGTTGACAGGTATTCAGGCAAGAGGGGGGAATGGAGTTCGGAAGACGTGGCCACAGAAGGGGAGTGTTGTTACGGCAGATACACTCTCTTTGCCGTGTTCTCATGTTCCTAGCTTGTTCGGTAAATTTTGTCTTTGTGGATATTGCCTGCACTGTGTCTCGCGGTCTGCTCTCCAGCCGTACACGTTCAATTGTCCTGTGTGCAATAACATTTTCACACGTGTTCATGGCTTCTTCACAGCCTGTTGAAACATGACGATTGGCCTTCCGTTGTAATTCTTGCTCAATTGTGAGAGCCCAAATGTTTACAAGGCCATTTCGGTGCATGGTTATTGTTCTTTTCTTTTTCACTCTTGAACTTTTACCACACATGGGATTGCTAAACCGACACAGCACCAATAATACACCGTCACGTACATCAGGATCTACGAGTAGAGCAGGGTTAAGGGTGTAAATCTTTATTGCACAATGTCCAAATTTCATAGTTTCCAGGCAATAGTTCTGTAGTACATCGTGTGTATGAAGTATATGAAGCCATGGTTACTGGCGCTCGCTGCATTTTAGGCGTGAGCAGATACAGATTACTTCAAACTGCATCCGAACTCCAAAAATCTACGTTTTCTGAAACATTTAGTTGTGATTAATAATTAACTGGGGTTTTGGGTGAGGTCGTGAACAAAATGCGTCTTACAATCCTCCTCCACCCAACACAGCCAATTTAATAAAAGTGTCACGTGATTCAAACGTGCAGTCTTACACCGTTTAATTGAAATGCTTGTAAGATTGCTCTCCAACATCAGCTGAAGTCGTATATTGCCCACGTTCCATTCACACTTGTATTCATTGGCTGTGTCGGGTGGAGGAGGGTGTATGACATAATGTTAAAACAACCTAACCCAATTATGAATCATGATAGTAAACTAATTTTATTTATTTAACCAGGTAAGGCCCACTGAGCTTTTTATTTATTTTTCCAGAAACGACCTGGCCACAAATGACAGCTCAACGAAGTGGCTTATCATCACGTGGAAATTTATAGCAGCCAAATGCTCTAAACACGTGTTGATTCTAAATGTGGAGGGAAAACGGCGTCGCACTGCAGAAATCAAAAAACGTATTGGTGTGCCACCACTGCTGTGTAGGTTTTTGTGATTGTGCTTGCGTAACTCTTCGATGTGTCTACGTGTTGTTTGGCACGACGTCTGACGTTTCGCTCCACGTGCTGGGAGCTTCTTCAGCAACTGAATTCAAGTAGATCCCAGCACGTGAAGTGAAACGAATCACGCGCGACAACTCCAAAAACGTATCGGAGGGCTAGGTACAGTGCACCGTATACAATCTCTGCACAGGAACTTGTTGATATTATTCAGCCAAAAAATTGTAAAGCGTTTTGAGATGTTATTATTTTCTGTTAACTGGAGTGGGAAAAACGACACTCACAAGCAAGCTGCTCCAGTCTTGTGGCAACCTGTGAATTACTTTCTGACAGTGGCAGATATTGAAAGTTGGGCCTTGCACGATAACAATGGATTTCTGCAGGTGTCTCAATAACATCAATATGGGACAAACCTACACCGAGGGAATTTCTTAATGAGGCAATCCACTTATACAGGGGAGCTCTTATCCGTAAACAGAAATACCACAACTACTGTAAACCGTAGCAACTAGAGCAGTGGTGGTCAACCTGCGAGCCCGCAGGCCCCTTGCGTCCCATGGAACACCTCGTGGTGGGCTGATCGAAGCGTGTCCAGGTAGCTGCGTGGGGTTGTCACGAGTGCACAAGCACGACGTCAAGTTTCGCGGCCCACTGAGGTGCAAGAGGGCTGCCTATCTGGCCCACGAACTACTGCTAGGTTTCGATTTAAAGCTTTCGTGACTGCAGGGAATCATCTTCTTGGTTCTTTCGGTAAAGTCACGTAGAATGGAAATAATAAAATAATAAAAATAAAACATAATAAATTACAATTCTCACGACGTTTCGGCCACAACGCAGGACGGCTGCTTGCGTTGTGGCCGAAACGTCGTGAGAATTGTATTTTATTATGTTTTATTTTTATTATTTTATTATTTCCATTCTACGTGACTTTACCGAAAGAACCAAGAAGACACTGCTAGGTTGCCCATCACTGAACTGATACAGGGCCTTGAATCACATGTTATTTGCGGCCCCATTCATTTTTCCACAATTATCGGCAATTTATTTCCCATCCTGCTTTGTGGATGGCTTCCTGTTATCTGCTACCCCCCCCCGCCCCCCCCCGCGGATAAGTGTGGTAAAAGCACATATTATCTGATAAAGGGGCGTTATCCTGTGCTGTACAAACGTTGCACCTCCAATTATCACGGTTGGCTACGTACTTTGCTAAAGAAGTTCAGCATATATATATGTACCTATATTCTGCCCTCTGTGCTGTTTATGGCCAATACGTTTTTTTCCCCCAATGTATGTTCAACTTCATCATTATATTTATAATAATTGGATTCCTATATCATGGATTCCTAAATCCAATGATGACAGAGCCGGTGTCAGGTTTTGAACAATAGCCTCTCCAGATGGACATAACCTCGATTTGGAACATTACGTAAAAACTTGAGAAAAACACCTTTTGTGTTACAAATAAAAACATCACAAAATAATACAGTTGGGCAACACGAGGAATTATTGCAGCATTTATTTGACGGTTTTGTAGACAAACTTCAAAGAAAGTCCTCACACTATAGTTCTCCCCTAGAATATTATAAGAACTTGTAAATACCACATTTTCCCTGAATTAAACCTTTTGATTCAAGAATGAAAACAGAAAACATTTGCTCATTTGTAGGCTGCTGCTCCTGTGTATCTTACGCCATATAGGTGCAACTGCGGGATGCCACTTTCAGTTGCCGATGCATTTCAGCACCCTACAAAGGGTGATGTTAAACAAATCCTATAGCAAGGTTTACGTGATTGTATCTTGTCCCTCTCATCCCCTTTCATGTCCCCTCTTGTCCTCTTCATTCCCAATCTTCTCTCGCTCTCTCTTTCTGTCCCTCATTCTCCCTGTGCCCAATTCCATTTTCGGGACCTTTTCCCCCCTTGCATCCCTCCACTGGAACCACTACCCATAGACTCAGCACTGCCCATAGACGCAGCACTGCCCATAGACTCAACACTGCCCATAGACGCAGCACTGCCCATAGACTCAGCACTGCCCAGAGACTCAGCACTGCCCATAGACGCAACACTGCCCATAGACTCAGCACTGCCCATAGACGCAACACTGCCCAGAGACTCAGCACTGCCCATAGACGCAACACTGCCCATAGACTCAGCACTGCCCATAGACGCAACACTGCCCAGAGACTCAGCACCGCCCATAGACTCAGCACTGCCCAGAGACTCAGCACTGCCCAGAGACTCAGCACTGCCCAGAGACTCAGCACTGCCCATAGACTCAGCACTGCCCATAGACGCAGCACTGCCCAGAGACTCAGCACTGCCCAGAGACTCAGCACTGCCCAGAGACTCAGCACTGCCCAGAGACTCAGCACTGCCCATAGACTCAGCACTGCCCATAGACGCAGCACTGCCCAGAGACTCAGCACTGCCCATAGACTCAATACTGCCCATAGACTCAACATTGCCCATAGACTCAACACTGCTCATAGACTCTGCACTGCCCAGAGACTCAGCACTGCCCATAGACTCAACACTGCCCATAGACTCTGCACTGCCCAGAGACTCGGCACTGCCCATAGACTCAACACTGCCCATAGACTCAACATTGCCCATAGACTCTGCACTGCCCAGAGACTCAACACTGCCCATAGACTCTGCACTGCCCAGAGACTCGGCACTGCCCATAGACTCAACACTGCCCATAGACTCAACATTGCCCATAGACTCAGCACTGCTCATAGACTCAACACTGCCCATAGACTCTGCACTGCCCAGAGACTCGGCACTGCCCATATACTCAGCACTGCCTAGAAACTCAGCACTTCCCCTCTACATGAAGCAGTCCGCCCTCCTTAACCTCCTTCCATTCCTCTCTTAACGTATCTCCTCTTCTCTCTTGCCCATTCCCTCCCCTCGCCCCTCCACTTCTTCCCGTCCCTCCCTTGCCCTTTTGTGACCCCCTCTATCACGGCCACTCGTTCTTCAGCGCTTGCACGCCCTTGCCATCTGAACCGTTCTATTTTGTCGCCGTGTTTCTAAGCTATGCAAAGCGCTTTGAGTAAAGGTGCTCTATAAATATAAATTAAGGTAAGTCAGCAGCAATGTGACCCTTCAGAACCAGCATATTCAATGGTTTCCAACCTGACCCTCGAGACGGGATGATAAACACCGTTCTGATTTGCACCTCTGTGGGTAAAAATACCATGGGGAGGCTTGTTAAATGCTACCAGGCCTGTTCAAAGCCAGTCCGGTGAATTTAAACAAGTCCCGATACTTTTGTGCGACTAACTTATAAAAGAGCATTTGGGTGCAGTGCGTGCAGGCGACAGGCAAGGCTTGTGGTGTGTTGAGAAGTGTATTGCACGACGGTAGAATGCCTCGTCTGTGAACAATGCCTGCTATCCGTGGGAGCTGTAGGGTCTGCAAAATATTCCATTATGCCCGCGACTGTGCTTGCCGCTATCTGCAAATTGTCCACAGGTTTCCTCTCCTGCTTTTCTCAAAGGTTTGTCTGTGAACCGCACTTCTCTCCACGGATGAGTGGAGATCATCGGCCAATTCGTCCGATTATCCGCAATAAAACTTTGTGGATAAGTGAAGTATACATATATCCAAAGAACTTCACAAATAATGGAGTCAGCAATTGTTTTGTACCCCGACATCACTGGAGTTCTAGCCGTAGCTGTGTTGGTAGCAGGTGGCTGCAGGTTGAGAAGGTCACAAACGCTGCCTTTCTTATCCTAGTCTCGGGCGAAGCCTGAACCTGGCTGAACTAAACACACGAAATGGAAAGCAATGGCATTGACTTAATTGGTGTGGGCGCAGGGAGTCTATGCAGCATCCCAGCAAAACCGGTCTTCTGAGTGACAAGCAATGAATTATCACGGTAATTCTTAGTAAATATCACGGGCCGGGTTGTGGGAAAATAAAAATAAACGAATCAATGGAAAGGTCACGGAATAAAGGTGGGCCATTGCCTCGCCCAGAAAGTCACTTTCAAAAGGTTTGTAAATCTAAATATATGTTAAAATCGCCATTTTACGCTAAAAAAAAATTAAAAACGGCTAATTTAAGTTATATACATTTTTGTGGCATTTCGAATCAATTTGGAAAGAATCGATAAAAAATTCAGAAATATGGGGATCCGTTTTGCATATGGACAGGGCTCGGAGAGGAGGGGGGGGTCTCCTGGCAGCCTCACGTCATGCGCTGTAAATAACGATCTGTGGTGTTTTCAGCAGAAAATCTATGGCGTTAAAAAAGAAACAAGTAAAATGAACACCTAATCGAATGTCTTTCCATTGTCATTTCCGACAATTTAAGCACGTTATTAAAGTTTATAATATCTGTGACCTCCGTGACTTCTGTAAACCACCGTGACCCAACTCATAGCCTTGGTTATCGTACGCTGCCATCGTGTCCCAATCAGTAATCGATCCACCTGCATGCATCATCTGAGATCTGAAAAACCCCAGACTGAGTTTGCAGCTTCCCTTGACTTGGCCTCTTGACTTGGGCTGAGCGGCGCTATATGTCGTGCTGTGAGCTTGTGCTGAATTCTACACCCAGGCCAAATGTTACGGGATGTTTGTCGTCAAACCTTCCATGCTAAAAATACAAACAATGTAACCTTTGACAGCGACTCAAAAATATCCCCACATATTATTAGAGTATTTCTATGCATGATCTGTGTTTGTGAATTTATTTGTGATTTTTAGGAGGAAAATTATTACCCAAATTCACGTCGCAATGTCTCCGAAATCAAATCATAATATTTAATTATACTGGAGAAATCCGATGAACAATAACGCTCTTTTTCACAGACGTTCACTGGGTCCTCCTCTTCTCCATTGGTAGCCCTGAGTCAGTCGTCGAAATTTCACATTCATATTGAAGGGCCATAGGACAATAAGTGTTGAGGAAAGTATGACTTGATCTTGTATTAGCATTTCCTCTGCAGCATAACGCATTATCTTTAGTATATTATTGGATGCATACATGTTTTGGGAATGAGAAATGTAAAAATTAATAGCAAATTAATAGCAACCTAATGTTATATGGACCCGATAATCATTAGAAATGTCAGCCTATGCCAATCCACTGCTGGATGACGGCCTCCCAAACCATGTTAGGCATGGGTGATGTTTAACCATACTTCACCTACTGGTCAGTGCACGTTGGTGAAGAGAGGGCCGTGTAGCGGTTTAGATATCACTCGCCACTGAGGGCACCCAGTGCGCTAACCGTTGCACCACTGCTCCACCCCTACGGACCAAATCAATACAGTACAGATAGTATGGAGCAAGAACGTAAGGTCGTGGACGAAGTGCGTTGATGCTCAGGGTCACAGTGTTTACGAGCATAAAACAAGTTGGTGAGTTAACCTGTGCACACGTTTTATTCTCAACATCTTCTTCTCAAATCGGTCTGATCATCTCAAGTTCAGAATCCTGTAATGGTATGCGCATCGAGTAGGTTTTATGGATACGGTCAGACTCTGCAAGAGACGGGGAAAGAACGGTTGGCCACTCAAAAGCCGCAATGTAGCAGGGACAACTGTGCATCCTTCCTCATGAGTAAGACATTCTTTAATTTGTTTCAATTGCCCAAGAGGAGTAACATGAGAAACCAAAGCAGAGCAAATACATTCATGGGAATTTGGGCGTGGTTTTGTGCGATGAAATGATTATAAAAATATAATGGGAGACAGTTTTTTTTATTCTTCTTGAAACTATTGTCACGAATGCTTTAAATACTGTATACTGCATTGAGTGTCCACTACAATACTGCAGGACCAATTTCCCAGAATGAACACGCCAAGAAAACATCTTCATGTTCAAGATTAAAGAGTGATCTTGTTTAATGTCATGAGTTTCAAACAACACGCAAGCAATATCTTAAAAGCACACCGCCTCTGTGCATTAAGCAAAATCCATCAGCCATTCCTGAAGTAGTGCATTGTGGTCTCATCTTGTCTTTGGTCAACAACAATTACATTTGAGCGAATGTGACCGACCGACTGACGCATCTGCTGAAATTTGTTTCTATGGTTACCTCACCCAAGAGAGGACCACAATGCACTGTTTCTAGAAAACGCCGATGGCTTTTGCATAATGCACAGAGGCGGAGTGGTTTTTTACACATTTTTTTCGCGTGTTGTTTGAAACTCTTTGTTTTTTTTCTCCCCGCAGCCTGCACCTATTATTCCGTTACGATGGGGTTTTTTTCTCCCGTAATTTTACAGATTTTATTCCCTTCCGCAACAACCCGGTAGCATGTGTGGCATTGTGGTTGTATACACATCACACAGGACACTCAACCAATCCGCATTTTACATTCATATAGACATTGATTTGTTACTTCATCACGTTTCATATAGCGTCACCAAACACTCGCGCTATAGTCATGTTTAATGGCGCGAGACTTGTAGCAAACAAATACTGTACTCTCTTCAAACTGGTACTAACAAGGACCAACGAATTCCAACACGGCTGTTTGTAATTAGCTTCAACAACTTCATTTGTATCGACAGACTCCCAAGATAACATCTGGGAGTGCGTGCCATCTTTTTTTTTCTTTCCCACGGAGCCGATAATAGTCGAACATAATTAGTGTGAAAAGCCCGAGGTCCCTTGTGCACGTTCACACCGAGACATTTCATTTAACGCAATATTCATTAACTTTTCTTGGCATCCGTCATGGAGCAGCTCGTGAAGCATTGCCACGCGCACGAAGCAAAAAGCAAAACACAGTTTTTCTCTGACCTCCCAACCACGCACAGCAGCAGTCTTCCGCGGTTTTCCCACCCCCCACCCCACCCCCCCCCCTAAAGTTTCGTTTCCACCGTGCCCCCCCACTGCGACCACTTTGCGACGGGGCCTTTTTGACAGCTTCACGCCGGGCGAACGTTCTTGCCATCCTCGTGTCGCACGTCGTTCCACAGATTCCCTCCTTCCGTGGTATTGCAGCGGCGTGCGTAGAGCGGGGTGGTTGGTGCCAGGGGTTGGTTGCGGTGGTGGTGGTGGTGGTGGAGGAGGAGGACCCACAGTAAGGGATTGCCCTGACGCGTTATAACTTCGTTGTTGTCCTGGTCGTCGCTTACAAATCTTTCTGCGCACATTTCCGACGCGAATCTTCAACGCGGTGGCCCAACCCCTTGCAGGCGACTCCTGCGCCACTCAATGTACGACAGCGAGAACCCCCCCCCCCCAAAAAAAAACAAAAACGAAAAAATAAATAATTCAACCCACTTTGATTATAATCAACCCCAGGCGTACAATAATGCTGGATAAGAGGTCTGTCGTTTTGGTAGAATCCTTTCAATGTTATTCAGCATTGTTCAATCGTTACTGTCTGTAGGCTTGGCTCAAAGCCCCGTGTCTAGGTAGGCTTGTTGAGCAGTAGACGTACTGATAAATCCTCTGTGTTGATCGTCATCCTTTCAATATAAAACACACACAGGTACGTGTCCATCATCCAGTTTTTTTTGATGAAGACGTTTATCATTTGATGCCATCGCTGGACATCCTGGTGCATCTTCTGATATGCTGTTCGTGTGCCGGCCACTCGTTTTACCATCGCTTATTGGACAATTAGACGCTTTTCTGTTGAATACTCTAATGAGCACTCGATACGCATAAGTTCTTGTGTATTGCCTTTTTATTTTTTTTAACTTTTATCGTATTTTATTACCAGAAAGTAAAGTATATGATAATTGTAATTAAAATTTTAAACAGTATATAGCCACGGTTTCCATCATCAACCCCGGCCATGCATAGACACTCAAAATAAAAACAAATTAATGGGAAAAACAAAAAAAACCCACACAAATATCACCCCTGTGAAACAGCTGGTCCGAACGTCACCTCAACAACTTCACTTGGGTAAATCTTCGGCGCTCGATTCAATTAAAGGTGACACTTCACGGAGAGTTTCAAGTCAGTTGAACTCTGACGGGCGATGGCTTCCATCAAATACGTTTGGGTTGAGCAGCACGAAGGCTGGGGCTGGACAAGGGGCCTGGGCAGCAGAGGTCTGGGCATCAGGGGGGGGGGGAGCTCTGGACTTGGGCTGCTTTCCGCGATGTTAAAGGCAAGCGTTGTGCGTTCAGCGCGTCGGCACCAGAGTCTGAACGGGACCCGTCGAAATCAGCGCGACGAGTAGCGGCAGCAGCAGCAGCGGCGACGAGGACGACGCGGCGAGCATCGGCAGGGCCGGAGCGCGGAGGCGTCGGCCTGCCGAGTTCGAGCCGCAGCTGTTGGGCGAGGTACAGCGGGACTTTTCGCACAGCACACCCTCGTAGCCGGAGACGCACGCGCAGCGCTGCCGCTGAACGCAGGTGCCGCCGTTTTCGCAGCGCAGGAACTCGTCGCACACGATGGCTTTTCCGAGTTGAATCGTTGCGGGGGTGGAGGGGGGGGGGGTCAGCAAAGTGCGTGTGTGTTTTTTTGCGGTGTTACGGGATGGTGGTGGCGGTCGTGTGCGTGTGCGTTTGTGTTTTACCAGATTTCGAAGGCGGCGGTTATGTTTTGGAAGGAAGGGAGGTTGAAAAGGATACACACAAATTGCAGGGTTAGAAAAATGACTCGAACGCATTTAATAGAAAACGTGAAATATTTCAAACGGTCTGAATTACTTTTCTCCTGCTGCTGCTGCATTGCAACTTCGTGGCAATAATTGCTGCACGTTGTTAAATCAATTTGCTTGGGTTTTTTTCATCTTTTATATCTTTTCTTCACATGTCGTTTCAATTAATTAACTTTTGAATCCACTTATAATTTTGGAAATGCACATTTAAAGGCCCTTAACTGGAAGCAAGGAATACGCAATTTAAATTGTGACGGTGGCAGCCGCACACTTGGTCACTTTTTTACAATAACATCACAGGAATGCTGACGTCCACTTGCGAAACTTTCATATATTTTTATTTGTGACAATGCACCCCGAGTTATTGAAACCGGGGGCGGCCGCTTCGAACCTCTCCAGCAAACCACTCGGTCGGCTACCCCCACCCCAACCTCCAATTTACCTCCGCGGATAATCCGAGAGTCGGCTGTCACGATCAAAAGGACAACAACGAGTAAGCACTCACGGTGGCAGCCCCTGTTCCAGTGGAAGCCCGGCTGGCACTCGTCGCACTTGAGTCCAGACGTTCCCTCTTTGCACTCGCACTTCCCCGAGTCGTTGCAGCGGTCGTGCATGGCTCCAAAGTTGTTGCACTCGCATTCTGCGGGATGCGGGGAATCAACGAGCGTCCGGGAATCCCAACGCCGCCTGTCGTCTCGGCTAAAACAAGGTAACAGGCGCGAGAAACCCTGCGATGTTTTGCCGAAGCCACCGTTGGCCGAAGGGCCTTCACTAGCGGTGGGAGCTCTCGTGAGCCCCCCAAAAGGGGGTATTTGGCCAATTTCGCAATTAAACTTGATTTGGCACTTTCGTGATATCGCTCTTAAATTTAGAAATATTTGGAAGAACGTAATCAACCGGGTAGGATCTTGACTGGTATGGTAGCCGACTCTCTGTGTTGTTCTAGATTTGGCGCTTTCGTGATCTCTTTCTTAAATTTAGAAATATTTGGAAGAACGTAATCAACCGGGTAGGGTGTTGACTGTTATGGTAGCCGACTCTCTGTGTTGTTCTAGATTTGGCGCTTTCGTGATCTCTTCGGTTAAATTTCGATTTAAAGCTTTCGTGACTGCAGGGATTCATGTTCTTGGTTCTTTCGGTAAAGCCACGTAGAAGGGAAATAATAAAATAATAAAAATAAAACAGAATGAAATAATTCTCACGACTTTAAGATCTTTCAACAAACTCCGGAATAAGAAGGCTCAGCTAATCGAGTCTCTCACCTTTCTGAAGAGATGCCGCGACTCTAAGGTAATATGGAAATTATTTTGTTAAGGCGCTCTTCCCCCTCCAACCCAGCTTAAATTTACCCTCCAAGCCTGGTGGTGTTTCATTCAGACGCTGTCTTTCCGACAGACCTGTTCTTCACCTGAGGACGGCTGCTTGCGTTGTGGCCGAAACGTCGTGAGAATTATTTTATTATGTTTTATTTTTATTATTTTATGATTTCCCTTCTACGTGACTTTACCGAAAAAACCAAGAAGATGACTCTCTCTTAAATTTATAAATATTTGGAAGAATGTAATCAACCGGGTAGGGTGTTGACTGTTATGGTAGCCGACAATCTGTGTTGTTCTAGATTTGAAGCTTTTGTGACTGCAAGGATTCATACTATTTGGTTTTTTAGGTAAAGTCACGTAGGTAAAAAATCCAATAAGTGGTTGTGCTTTCGCTACATTGTCCACACCTGAAGAAGGACGCTTGTGTTGCGCCCGAAACGTCGTGATTTTATTTAGTTGTTTTCATTTATTTGATTAGATTTTTTACCTATGTGACTTTACCGAAAAAACCAAACAGTATCAGTGTTGTATTGCATTATATTTCTAAGTTTACTAGGTTTGTTTTCTCTTTCATTTGAACCTGATGATGATTGCTTGTGTTGTAATCGAAACATCGTATGCTATTATTTATTTTATTATTTTCTCTTTCTACGTGACTTTACCGAAAGAACCAAACAGCAATGTTGCAATTGCCATTTCGGGTAGATCGGACAGGCGACCTCGGAATGTGAGATCTTGTAAGCTAGGCAGATTGACCCTGGTTTGTACTTGGATAGTACCTAGGGTTTCAAAATATTCTAGACGTCATGCTGCAAAGGGCTGATGGTTACCCCCCCGCCCCCCCCGCCATCCCCTGGGTGCGTTTGCTCCGGGTTCTCTGGTTTCCTCCTGCATGAAGCCAAACTCTCATTAACGACAAAGGCCAAAACATCACTCTCTCTTTGTAGCAGGATCCTCCTGAAAAAAAGTCTTGAGACTCAACGAGGGTAAAATAATTGTCATCATTATCATCATCATCAAATGCAAAAGTCAAGTCTTTATGTTTAATCGAGTTTAATGGGTTTGTGTTGAGTAAATTCCACATTCCCACGGTCGAAAAAATCTAACCGTATGCCGACCACTTTTGTGATGATGATGAAATACACCATACTCTTTGGTTCTTTCGGTAAAGTCACGTGGGTATAAATTACCATAAATCACGACGTTTCGGGCACAACACAAGCGTCCGTCACCCACCTGATGACGGACGCTTGTGTTGCGCCCCAAAACGTCGTGATTTATTTTCTACCTACATGACTTTACCGAAAGAACCAAAGAGTATGGATTCCTGCAGTCACGAAAGCTTCAAATCAAGAATGAAATACACTCTTAAATCAAAAACTACTTTCTTTATAACCGCGTCTTGTATTGAGTTTGTTGTCATTCCCCCGCACGATTGGCTACGTATGGTGCGAAAGAAGTTCAACATACATACTGTACTGTACTGTACATATAGACAAGAGCGATTAAAACAACACAGACGATACCGTTGGATGATTACAGACCTCAGCGCTGATGAAAAACATTGAACGTGATGCGTGCAACCAACACAATTCATGCTACTTGAAGAATGACGGTACTGTCGGCGATTGTTGCGATTGGTGATTTTGTTTACTAGACGGTTGTGGTGGTTGTGGTGGTGGTGGTGGTGGGAAGTGGTGGCTTTGGCGTTTGGCAGGGATTGCGGTGTTGATGGTAGGCACACGTTATTTTTGGTGTCACTTAATCTGAACGTTAACTTTGAACGTGTGACGTCAGTTGCACTTGAATCAGAAATGTTGTCGGGTGAGCTGAAATGGGATACGAGAAACCTGCAGAAATATAGACAGGATATCTTCGGGATAAAAATCAATTATCCTGACCTTCCGGGGAAACATGACGCTCCTTACGGTAAGGAGCAACGCGCGGATGTGAAACCATTTGAGTCTACGCTTTAAAAGTTTTGGTATTTAAAAAAACTGTGTGGTATTCATATTTTGTGTCTGCTTTATAATTTTATCTTCAAATTATCAGTGTAACTGGAATTAGTAACTTTAATTTAACGTGTGTACGATGCGTGGACGTCTCCTCCGCTATTCAATAATTTGTTACATTTCGTCGGGCTGATTAAAAGTTCACAATGAAATATATCTTCCTCCGTATTATGACAACATGACCTGATTTAGTTAACTTTATATTTAATATTTTTTTGGATAATATAATTGGTGTGAAGTTTAAATCATAGTTTCCAATAAACACACAAATGTCACGTGAAAAGTAATGTAGTTTTTGTATAACGAATGATGTGCAATTCCTGAGGTGAAAATATACATTTGTTTAAGTAATTGTCTCCACATTCAAATGCGCATAGGGCAGACCCTGCTTGTTCTTATGCCTCGGATTGTTCCCATATAGGTCAATTATTACTGGTAGGAACCTCCTGGTTACACCAGCCCAAAGGGGATTATTGTGTCCGTCCGTCTGGCCGTCGTGCATCCAAAAATGGGAGGGGTGGGGCTGGGTGGAGAGGGGAGGGGCTGGGTGGGGTGGGAGGGGTGGGGCTTGGTGGGGAGGGGCTGGTCACCCCGTGGTGCCCTTATAAAACTCAACGTTTAACCTACTCACGCCGGCTTGTGCCCGCCCTCACAGTCGGCCATATTTGCGGAATACACCACGCCGCCATTGACCCTGGCCATTGACCGAGCAACCCAACGTTCCTACCAGCTCCCTCCGCAGGAATGTGCTAACTTTTTTTTTTACCAGGTAAGGCCCACTGAGCTATATAGCTATTTTTTCAGAAGCGACCTGGTTACCACAATTGACAGCTCAACAAAGTGACTTATTATCATGAGGAAATTTATAACAGCCAAATATTCTAAACGCGGAGGGGAAAAACGGATTACATGGAGAAAAATGTGGAAAGAGAACACGCAAACTCCAAATAAATAGGGGTCAAGGTTGGAATCGAACTCACGACCTCCTGCATACACGGCAAGGTAGTCAACATCTCGCCACCGTGGCGCCCCAACATTCTTTTTCTGATTTTGGGCATGAACGTGAACCCCTTTAGAATCCTAAAGGTCTGGCTCTGCGAACGTATCCATTTACAGCATACCGTAAACAAAATCCTCATAGTTCCTTAGTCTGGCTCTATGAGGCTCAGCCAATAACACTGAACCATTAGAATCTTATAGGTTTCTTCGTCTGAGTCTTAGACATTAGCACTGAACCCTAGGAATCCTAAAGTTGTGGGCACCTTTCACTGCTTAAAAATAAATCTGGCTAAACATCTCAATTATAAGACATTGTGAATAAGCGTTGAACCACTGATGTTTTATTGAACACATGGAGAGCCAACGCTGCTGCAGCGTGGCAGTGACTGGCTCTGTGCACTTTAAAATCAAAAAGAGAAAACCAAATGGCACCTCAAGCAACAGAGGGATCGTCCCAAAGGAAGGGGCCGGGGGGAGCGATCACCCCTTTAGGACGATCCCGTAGGACTCGGCACAGAGCCAGACTTGGGAACGTTTTGGATTCCTGGGGTTCATTGTCGATGCCTGAGCCACTAAGAGCCAGACTAGTTCAGCGCAAGTAATAAGTCAGTGCATGTGGTATGAGTGCCGTTATTGCGGCGCAGGTCGCTATGTTTCACAGACGTAGTCTATAGTAGATGTACAGGACCGGGCGGTCTTGCGGTATGTAATCCCAATTGACTAATTTGCGGTATATATTTTTTTGTAAATTTGAGAGATTTGGACCATGCCACGTGGCACACAACGGTCTACTGGCAAGCAGCCGGTGCAATATGCTTTCATGACTAATACAGTACACCGGCATTAATACAGTACACCGGCGTTAATTGCTAGGGCGGCCTGCAGGGTTCGAACCACGAACCTCCGCAGCAAGTGGCGAACACTGCTACCACCAGGCCACGTCGCCCCCCCCACCCCACCGCCAAAACAAATTGTGAATTCAAAAAGAAAGCAACGTGTCCATTTTCTAACGCGGCATCTGTGAAAAAGAGCTTCATAGCTCATCGGATTCCTCCAGTATAAAGAAATATTCCGATTGTGATTCTGACAACCAGCCCCCCTTTTTTTTCTTCTCCCCCCGCCCCCCTCTCAACGTTCCAACGCGAGCAAACGGAGCGGCCGGCCTACTCACTGATGCACATGTTGGGATTGTCCAAATCCACGGAGAAGTTGCGGTAGAAGCCCGGACGGCAGAGCTGGCAGTGCTGGCCCCGCGTGTTGTCCTTGCAGCTCACGCACGTCACGATGTTCAGAACGTCGATGTAACTGCAGCGGTTTGAATGGCCATTGCAGCTGCATTCTGGGGGGAAGAGGCCAAGCGAGACGTTAGTCGAGCAAAACTCGAGTGGCAGTTATTTCTCCTCTTTGGATGTAATGGTGTTTTTTTTTTTTTGCACGTCAAAGTTACGTTGCATTTTTTAAACAAATGTTGCATTTAAATCGTGTCGCACATTACTCTAAGGTGCAATGGTACTGTGCGATCATCGTATTGATCCGTTTAGGTGTGTGCAGTGTTTGTAATTGTGTATCTTTATGCAATATGATGCAAATATAAATGTTTATAATATTTTAGGAATGTTTTGTAAGTGTAGGACTACACAGGACGTGTACATCTATTTAGTGTTATTTTAAGAGCGTCTACATCATGAATATTATTTTTTATACGTTTATTTAGTTCTCAAATAGGAAAATGTTTTCCTAAACGATCAGAAATGCCAGTGGATATTTTTATCTGTTTTCTCTATGAGTCATCGACACCATAATCCCATGTGCAGCATTTCATTCAGTGTATTAGAATAATCTGTAACAGCAGGTGCAGTTGGGACAGCAGTTGAGAAATGTAAATCATTATGGTGAAAAATAAATTACTGTTAGAGTATTCAAAACAACTTTTACAGAGTGTAAATTGATCACTATGTCAATCAAACTATGTGCTAAAGAGAATTGTACATAGCTACTGGAATTCGAAATCGTGATTCTGTTTTAAAAACACGATTATTGAACAGTTTTCACATTTCCAGCAGAGTTTTTTTTTACATATTCGAGTGGAATTTTCAACGCGAAATATAAACACGATGCATGCATACGGCATTTACATCAAAATACAATCTCACTGCACGGTTGGCAGCAATAAACATGGCTTTAGACCATGTAATGAAAGAGAAAGCATTTGCGCCAAGATGACATAAAACGGTATTGTTTTTTTAAATTTTAACAGATTACAGTAGATTCCACCCTTGGACAAGAGCCAATCGGAAGATAGCCCGGTGGGTTGTGGTGATTTGTAGGTGAGCTAAGACTTGCCGTGCACGGTGTTGCAAATATGAGGCAATGGACAAATGAAAATGGCCACCATGTCTGGGCAGGGCAGTTGTTCGTGAAATTATCACAGTTTGGAATTTGATTGTGCGGTGAGTCGGAAGTCAAAGTGACCACCCAGTTGGCATATCAGGTTGCCCAACTGTCCCGGTTTTCCCAGGATCACCCCTTCTGTTGAGGTTGCTGCTGTCTTGGGAAATCTATAAGCCTTTCCAGAACATGAAAGGTCCAGGTTTTTTTTGTATCAGTCATGAAATCATACACCTCTCAAGCCCAATGCAATTACATGTAGTGCTCATCCTCTTTTAATATTACGGGATATTCCTCTTCACGTGATATTTCCACGTGTTTTGTTTTTGTACCTCATACGTGGTCATTCTAGTAGATGCGTGTGGATGGCGTGGGCCCTGTTGCAAGAATTGAAATGGGCCATCCCCCCACCCCCGCCCTGTCCAATGTGGGCCTTTTGGGCCTCTCCGGCTCGTGGGCCCTACAGCGGTTGCACCGTTCCACTGCGACCACTCCCGTCACCGTGTTGAAATTAGCATGGAGTGGTTGCTCATTTCCCTTGGTGGTCGTAAGTGAGGATTAGAAAAATTCCACATTACTATTGCCAGGACAAATATCTGCAAAGAAAATTCCCTGTTGATGTCTGACACATTGATGGTTCCTTGCACCATGTGATAGGGGGGGAGGGAGTGGCTTTAAGAAAAATAAATAAATCTTTGTCCAATTGCCACTAGAGCCAAATCACCCTGGATGCATCCGATCTCCAATGCTCAGAAAGAATGAGCCTTGTTAGAACTGGGATGGGAGATTGTCTTGGAATACCAGGGCATTGGAGGCTTGGGATACAGTGTATTGAATCCACCTGTGTGGAACTAAAAATGTTAACCATGGGCATGCATGGGTTTATCTGAGTGCTCCAACATGCTAAACATGCCAATGCAAGACTATCCTGAAAATGAGTCTCGGTATTTTACGAGCACAAATAAATAGCATTGCTATCCTAGATCGAGACTAGAAATGCAATGTAGCCTCTGTGGAGTTGTGGTTGTGATTGAGAGGTTGCTCTTTCTTGTTCTTTGCAGATCAACGATAAAAAAAATCGACTGATCTCCAGGCATGCAGCGTATGATGTTTGCAATTCACAACCGACACTTTATCACTCCAAACGTCTCCGCGCTTTTGTAACGTATGGAATTGTAGGCCAAATTTGATAGTTCCAGTCACATATTTGACTTATGTTGTGTTGCTCATTGTATTCACTGCTTGGTAGTGGGTGTACACGCATGGGCAACTTGCCAATGCGGTGAACTCAAAAGTCCCATACACGACAATTGCACCACTGAAATCGTTCTCTTGCATCTTTTTTGTGCCTTTTGCTTTGAAAGCTCTGGATGTGCCCCAGATTACATTTTTTTAGAACTTTACACAAAGATGGTGCCGTTTAAAATCAGATGAAGTGAATTAACGGGAGCGTGCTCTTCAACATTTCTGCCCGACTCGAACTCTCCACGAATCGGGCTGCTGTGCCTTTACGGAAGTTTGTCTTCTGAGAGCTTTACAAGAAAAACAACAATCATCACCCTATAAGGGCGATCATTGAAAATCCCACGAGAGATTAGAATCTAGCTGAGAATAACAATTATTCTTGCGCTTTACATGCACAGGCACACGCATGAAAAGCCAAGACAAATGAGAGCACTATTGATTAAAATAAAAAGGAGAGAAGAGACAAAAAAGATTACTTGAATGATGATGGCGAAAAAGTTCTCGTACAATGAACGTCAAATGGGGATGTGTTCGGAGGAAATGGTATAGGTATGGTACTTACAAATGACAATGATTGGGACACGGAGGAGATGGCAGGCACTGGGGAAATGACTGGATGGTGACGTCCAGGGAAAACAGGAGGGTAGTCTTGACCCTACCTGGATTGGTGTCTAGTTCCTCCAGAGAGGAAGAGATGCTCGGCAAAAAGGCATCGGCCTTTGAGGCGGCTGAAAACCCAAAGCAGAATAAGACACGACACACAGATTAACCCCTTTTTTCAGGCCGCATTTATCTCTGCCGCCTCAGAAGAAGAAGAAAAAAATATATGTATATAACTTGTAGTTTAAAAAAATGCCACGGTATCTCCATGCTCAAAAAATCGCGGGATGATGCTCAACCTTTTTGGCAGCTGTGAGCAAAGTGGAGAAAAAAAACTGCACATTACTATGGCAGGGATCTGCCTCAATGTCACAGCCGCTGTTGACTTCCCGTAGAGTAGCACTTTAGTTTTGTTGACCCTAGATGGACGATCGTCCGAGTCCACCACCCGGCTGGAAATTAAACTCGTAACCTTTCCACTGCGAGTCGATGAGCATCATGACGGCACCACTCGTCTTTGATGTATACGTCGCAGTGGTGAACCAAAAATTGTCTGAAGTCACTCGGATTACATGCCATTGCTGCTTATGCTCAAAATGGTCTTCAAATGAACGTAAATGTCACTGCAGGCCAGGAATGTAATATAAAATACAAAACAATTTACGTTGTCATGTCTGGATAAACAATCTATTTCTAATTTAACACATTTTCCCTCCAGTAAAAAAAAAGCTAATGTGCATGCCTACCAATGATTATGCCTGCAGACACCAGATGTATGCAAAGGTTTAAGCAGACAGCCTTGCCAAGGTACATTAAAGAGACCAATTGAATTCTAAAAAACAATCAAAGCCTTCTCCACATGCAAAATTCATACGGCATTAAGGCCCTTTGTTAAAGCAAGATCCGGTTTCTGTAAAGCCTCTGGAACCACATGACAATGGCTTTGGTCGCGGGCAGAATTCTTCGACGAATGTTGCTTATCGTAAAGTGGCAGAAATTTACAGAGACGAAATTAAAGGGGTCGACGGAGGTTTGAAGCTTTTGTCAAGTGAGACGGCGAACAACAACAACAAACATCTCTTGTAGATGGCGCTCTTGGCTCTGTTCGAATACCAAGCGATGCCGTTTCACCGGTTGTGAATCAAACAAGATGTTTGCAGTTGGCCCAGGCACGGCTCTCCCCGGAAAAAAAAGAATTACGGAAAATTACGTTGGGCTTTTGTTTTTCACGAATGGCTGCTATTGCAAATGTTAACGACGGATAGAAATAACCATGGGTCATTGCGGGGGGGGGGGGGGGTGGGAGGGGGGGCACTGTAAACTCGTATTTGTAAACGTACGCCCTCGTATAATAAATGGTATTATTGTAAAAAAACAACATCATAAATTGTAGTCTGTGATTTTTGTACATCCTCTGACTATATGAAACGTTGCACATTTACATTGCATAAAATGTTTCAAGTTGTGTGTTTTTGTTGAACCTGTGAAATGAAGGCTTTCATGCAAAACCAACAGGGCCGCTTAATGCAAAAATCGGTGCATTTCTCTTTTTAAAACGGCACAGACACAAGATGGGCGTAATGCGCAGAAGATTGCCACTATGGCTATTTTTAAAATCGAAACCAAAGTACATTATAAATATTCTACACCATCTACGACGGCTTCATTCAAGCTGTATTTTAATAATTAATGTGCATCGGGGATAGAAGTGAGATCTTGCCTTGGTTTAAGTGATGGGAATGCATGTGTGCATGCAAGGCAATGGATGAGCTTTAGCCTTCCTGCATGCACACGGTACATCTGTGCAGCGCTCACATTTGCTGAGAATCTCGCTTGCGTAAAACATACTTTCCATTATTCTGTATTTTATATTTCACCGCGTGTAGTTTTTTTTACCATAGCTTATTTTTGCCTTCTGATACAGAAAATCCTGTAGTTCTGTAAGGCTGCGTGGATACGATGCTGAGATGCGGACAAAGGTGCTTTGGGAAATGGCACACAAAAGGAAATAATAAAAAAAAGCATCGCAGCAGTTGGGGGGGGGGGGGTTACTTGTGTCCAAATCCCAACTATTTCTGGGATGAAGTATGTTTTTGATTGTGCTCGCTGAATGATTGCACACTGACATCATAAAACTGAGCACGGGCTAACCGACACAAACCATTTTCAAATTATATGTTGCTGTACTTGGGGAGGAGAAAAAATTGAGCTTTTCCTCTTGTTGGGAGGGCTGAGTTATTGGCCCAGTCGATTTATACATTTGCCGGCGCTGACGCATGATTCGACCGATGATGATGATGATGACAACGTCGCTCCCGTGATTGTTGGCAACAACTCCTTGGGGTTCTCGATTGTCACGTGGCTATGTTTTCCGTGCCCGGTTAATTCGAGCGAACCAACGATTCCATTTTCCGGCAGTGTGTAATTTTTGTGAGGGTAAACGATTCGAAATGCTGCATCGGGCTCTTGAGATGCCATCGCGTGGCTCGAACGGATATTGGCGGTGTCCCTCGCTGCCAGCGGGCCAATGAGCTGTTTGCTGCCACTGATCAAACACTCCAAAACGGCCGCGGAAATCAGAGTTTGTTATCCATCCCCTGTGGCTGAGGCTGGCGTTCGCCATCCAGAATTTAAAAAAGGCTCTGGGTGTTCCAACCCATCTTTGGCCGAAGAAATGAACACCGTATTTTTTTCGACTTGTTCAAATTTGAGCCCTGAGATTACAAATTGCGTACGCTTCAACAAGTCGAGAGGGGCGGCTTTGGAGACCGCTGGTGTTTTGTGCAGATGATTGTCAAGTTTATTGATGGTTAGTATTTAAAGAGACCTCAACGCGGGTCGCTGCAGAGGACGTGGGGTAAAGCTACGGCGATTGTAACGAGGGCCCAACTATTGCGAGATTTTGAGAGATGTGTGCATGTTTACAATTGCATGTATGTGTTTTTTTTTCTGCCACGACTATTTTTATTTGACCAGGCAAGGCCCACTGAGCTATATGGACGGAAATGTATCGAGGCCGCAGGGTGGCACAGTGGTAACACTTGTGTCTCACAACAAGGAGGATCTGGGTTCGATTCCTGACTCGAGTGCAATTCTCTCAGGAGTCTGTATATTCTCCCTCTTCTCTGCATCGTTTTCCTCTGGCTTCTCTGGTTTCATTACGTCGCTGAAATCATACAATGCCATTGATGTCAGCCAAGTATCCTAAGGCAGGACCCTCCTGAAAAAAAGAGTGGCTTTCTTAAATATGTAGTGAAAGTGACTTACTATTGTAAGACTTCGGGAAATACGCACATGTATAAATGTGGGTTGTTCAATAGTCATGTTCATATTTAACTGAAATGTTAATATAGTATGACCACACAGGGAAATAGTAATACATCTCTTTGATGTATTGCAATACATTTTTTTAGCAAATCCAACTTTTAGTTAATTGTCCCTTTAATTTTACAAGTAAAACGACATCTTGCTAAAAAGCTACTCCTGAGGTTGTGTTTTTTTTTAGAGCTGACTGCATATAATTTCGGCCATTATTAAGTTCCGTTGAAAATTGACAAGCTGAAAATTGCGCTAATTGCACGTAATCAGTATGCGTGCCTAGAAGAGGGGGGGGGGGTATATGAACGGTAGTCTGGAGACACCAGACTTTGTTTTTCGAAGCCTGTGGGGAGCAAGGCCCATGGCGTTGACATCTGAATGATCAGACTTGCCACTGCTGGTGAGGGAAACAGGCCTCCACTCTCGAGGGTGGTTTGACTTTCCACGCTGATCAGTCATCTCGGAGGAGGTGAGAGTAACAACAACAACAACAGCCATTCGCCACTAAGTGGCAGTGACGTCACCACGACGCTTGTGCCAGGCCATGTGCACCTTGAGGCCACGTGAAGTGTCGGACGCCCGCTGGCAGGAGGTCACGGGACAGACCCAGCAGGTGCCACGGGTCGACTGACTGAGATGACTGAGATGACTGGCTGATGCACCACCTGTGCCCCCTACTGTGCCAACTTGCTGTGCTTTAGCCACCCGGCACTCCGCTCGTTGTTGTGGGAGTAACCACACTTTTGCTCCACCACCGTGGCGTACCAACCTCTTAGTGGACATCCGTGACCCTCCTGGACATCTGTGATACAGGTGCTCGATAAGCTCGTCGGATTCCTCCAGAAGAAATAAATATTGTGATTCTGACAAATATTCTGATATGGTAGATACACTTCTTCACAGTGGATGTTAAGGATCGCGTGATGTTGATTCGTTATAGATTTTTTTAACACTGATATTTACGCGATTTAACCCCCCCAAAAAAACCTATTGCGGACACGCATTTTATTAACGCGATCGGACACACAAAATAAATTATGAATCGTAATATCGGTCGCGAAAAGCCTGAGTGTGTTAAATAATTTACCCTTTGATGTCATTCGAAAAAGGGAGCACAGTCGGTCATGTGTGCCGGTGACACCGGCCCAATTTTCCAGACTCGGAAATTACACCGCAAATTACCCAGTTGGCTAAAAATCACATGGCACAACCGCCCCCTCGCGTGAAACTGCCAAAGACTTTCCTGTACCCAGCCGTGTAAACAGACCGCCTTCGTGGTAGCGTTGACAGCCTCTAAGAACGATGTGAATACCAAATACAGGAGGCCCTTTTGCAGCGAGGTGAAACCTGAACGCCCTCTGCCTGGTTCGTGCAATGATTCTTCTGTCACCTACACGTTTATCATGACGATGATGACGACGATGACGACGACGGATGCCTAATGTTCTCGTGATTTGCTTTGATTCGGTTCCTCCGTCGTTGGCAATCCGAGTCGTGAGCCAGTGTGAGCCTGTTTAGGTCGTCGGCTCCGATGAGAACCGGCTGAGAGGCGGGAGTGGCAGCTGAGGCTTAGGGACATGATCACCGTACGACGGAGGAAATTGTACGGGTCTAACCAATCACGGTTGATGGGCACACTAAGGTACACATCGGTTTTCTCTGCACGAGAGTCTCCTCCGGATTCTTATTCCTAGGATTTATTCAAGGACTGTTTGATAGACAGTATTGTTTAATGCGGTTTAAACAATTCGGTGTGGAGCAGTATTGCAGTGGTTAGCACGCCGCTCTATGAACCTGGTAACTCGAATTTGATTCTTGGCCACAGCTGCTATCAGAACTGGTCCTGCCCTCCTCCCCCGTCACCAACCTGCACTTGACCAGCGTGGTGAAGTATAGTCAAACAATTAAACCTTGACTTAAAGCTTTCGCGACTGCAGGAATTCATATTCTTGGGTCTTTCGGTAAAGTCACGTAGATCGGTTTTTGTTATTTCCTTTGGACCTATCTACGTGACTTTACCGAAAGACCCACGAATATAAGAGTCGAACAATTCCCATGACCAACATGGTGTGGGGAGGCCTTCATTCACGAGTGGTTTCATTTTCTATTTTATTTTTTCTAATGTAGCTCACATGTATCTGTTTGATGTTAAATGCATGGAACAAAAAATCTAGAACCTCGTGCAATATGTTCATAATTTCACCGTCGCTCACATTTGCGAGGTAACTGACTAAACACATTTTACAGGTAATGCCACTGGTCCTTCACAAGCCAAAGCTGAGGCCCGTATTGACCACTATGCAAGCGGGTGGCCAATGCGCCACAGTGCAATAATTAGGGAATGGAAGATGAGTGGGCTGACGCTTCCACTCGAGAAAAACAAACTACTAAACATAAATTCCCAACGCACCAATGACTCACAAACTACTGTTCGCAGCAGCAGCAGCAGTTTGCGGTAGTGCTAAGCGCACGTCGGATGGACGTGCGACGAAACAAAACAAGGAGGCTCTAGGGGTATGATGGATGGGCAGACGGGCGAGCGAGTGGATGGGCGGACGAACGTACGCGGGGTGGGAAGATACAGAGACGGACAACAGCGTGGGAGGGTGACTGAGCGGATGGGCTAATGGACATGCGCTCGCATGGACTGATGAGCGGGCACACTGAGATGTCACGGGGTACAGCGGGTGGGCACATCCAGCAAGTCCCTACCTTGTTTGTGATGTGAGGCCTCGAGGGAAGAGGCACTTGGCCACACTCTCTCGTACTTTGGAACGGCTGGGAGCGTTCAGGAGATACACGTTAGCTTCTTATTTGTTGTGCATCTCGCCGTGTGTGTGTGTGTGTGCCGCACGTGAGTGTGTAATGTGTGCAACGGTGCGAGCTATATGTATATATCTGAATATACTACCGGCATTGCTCAAAGTAATTCCAATGTTATGTAACTATGGCGAATGTTATAGTCGTTCCAGGGCTCTAAAATTAAAAAAAATAAAGGCACAGAAACTTTTTAGTTTTTTCTGCCTGTGCAGTCATGTAACATATATTTGCCAAACCCTTATGATTTAGGTGGTAAGGTGCAGATTTAAAAAAAAAATTTGACTAAATAAGGATTTTCTAATTGTCGTCATACAGCTTTTTTTTTTTATAAAAAATGTTTTATGCATTTCTTGCTTTGAAAATTGATATGCGGTAAAAAGGGATTTAAAAATCATCAGCCTACCACTTAAATCGGTAGGTTTGGCAAGTAAAAAGATGTAGACAAAAGAGTGATACATGTAATAGATGTAATCGATCATTTCCCACTAAAACAAGTGGGGGAAGTGATCGGTATGTATCAGTTAGGTCAAATTCAGATGTTGATAAATGGCAATTAAAAACAAAATTTGGCAAAACATTGTTTGTCCCAGTGGTTGTCTTGTGGGGCCTCTGCTTCACAAACCTGCATTGACTAGTGTGGTGAAGTATGGTCGAACAACCCCCCCACCCACCACTGACACGGTGTGGGGCGGAGACCTTCATCCAGCAGTGGATTGACAAGGGGCTGTACGTTGCTGTAGTTTTATTCTATTTTCGATAAACGTTGTGTAAAGAATTCGAGCACTTCTCTCCAACTAGAATCGGGGGGGGGGGGGGGCGGTGCAATCGACGTCACTCTGGAGCAGCGCTGGCCTGACGGGGAGACCAGCGCCGGTCGGTCAATAATCACCGACCGGCACCTTTGCGTTCCAATTCGGTGACGAGCGCCACATGTGTGACGTTGCCTCCGCCCAACTGGAGCCAATGGCCGCTGCCTCCGTTTCCACTCTGACCGCCGCTGACCCGCAAGTTCAATCGAGTGAAAGCGATGTGCGTCGGCCAATATCTGGGGGAGGGGGTGGGTGGCTTCGGAGATTGGCCCACGATGTGCGGTGTTCATTGATCATCCCGGAAAAAAAATGAAGCGGCTTAAATGTATTATCTGCAGTGCGCAGGTGAAGATAAAATCACTAGCTTGCTCGAATGAAAAAAATTAAACCTGTGCTGGTATTCGCCAGCCCTTTCATGAAACCATTCTGGACAATGAATCGTGTTCACCAGCGCATGTATCCCTGCTTTACATGTCACATTAAGACTCAGCGGCTCGTAAAATTACAAAGTAATGTGACGCTCACTTTAAACTATTACGGGTTATTTAAAACAATGTTGCTGTTATTGTAAAGGCACATTATTTTCCCTCTAATTAGCAAAGGTCAATGTTTGTCAATTTGCATGGTAATGAGGTTGTGTGAATGTAATAATACACTGAATGAATGGATGGATTATGGGTAGTCAACACCTACATTTCATAATTTACGTACTCCCAATGAATGTGGAATGTGTATTAATTTTAGATATCAAATCAACTTATGCTCACGTTATGATACATTATTTAGTTTATGTTATTCATGAACAACCTACATCGTTCATATTTTGGCTACATATTGTCTCTCGTGTTTGCATAAACAGTGCTTTACAAATATTGGTGCGAGTGGAGAACAATTCGCAGAATGTGTTTGTTATCGTGTTGCATTTGTAAACGATCTGTTTTCGTACTTCGCGGTTTATATTTTATTTAACTCCTAGCGATGTTGAAAAAGCATGACAATACAGATACAATGTCTGGTTTTCCTTTCCCATTTTCCAAAATGCAAGTGACCTCACCTCCAAAGTTGCCACCAAGCCCATCTGTGGACAGAGACAGGTTAGTTCAGTTGACATTTCATATCCAAGTCACATGGCATGGGTTTAATGACTCGTAACATTCCACAACTTGTGCATCGCATGTCAACAAAACCACCAAGCATGGCTGGACGAGGGCCCTCCTACGCCACACGGGTCGCAAAGGTCATATACAAAGGTCATATACATTGAGCATTACGGGTTGGTCAAGGTGGCAATCATAGGTGCGAGAGCATAGAAGTACAGTACAACCACATACATTTACGTGTAATATTCTTGGCTGCCCGCTGCTGCCCAATATGTGGCCCTGTAGGTGCCGAGGACAACCTGGCGTACATGATGGTCACCCATCCAAGCACTTTGCGGGCTAACCGCTGCTTAGCTTCAAGCTCTTGAGATCAGGTGTGTTCCGGTTGATTTGGTCGTAGGAGAAACAAAGGAACATCTGTCCAAAACAGGACTTCGGATACTTACACTAGGCCCGGTTTTCAAAGGCGAGCATCAACACGTTCCTCCTGTCAGACGGACTCATGATAGCTGATTGAAAGTTTACCTTTTTTCAATTGCCTATTTGAAACACCTCGCACACAAGAGGTGTCAAAAA
This sequence comes from Lampetra fluviatilis, assembly GCF_964198595.1. NCBI lineage: Eukaryota > Metazoa > Chordata > Hyperoartia > Petromyzontiformes > Petromyzontidae > Lampetra > Lampetra fluviatilis. Next base: position 8,191,963 of record NC_136323.1, on the reverse strand, counting down.
CCCAACAGCAGGCGTGTGTCACGATTAATTGATTTACATCGACTGTTCTTACCCTCCCAGATGCATGCGTTGTATTATAGTAAAATAATAATCGGTTATTTGTTATTCATGAAAATGGTCATCTCCTCGGGCTAACAGAGTGATAACAATTACATATCGTTATGTTATCTAGCTCATACTCACAGGCCCTTTGGATTGCACCCGTTGGGTTGCACTCCCTCGTCGAGGAGGCCGCTCTCCTCCTATCTTACTAATTTATCACATTAACATCTTGCTAATCTCTCACATTAACATCATGCTAATCTCTCACAATAACATAGCGACTTCCGTGCCTTCGTCGAGGAGGCCGCTTTCCTATCTTACAGCTACATGCTAATTTTTCACATTAACATCACTTGCCCCGGCCACTTCTTTATGACCCTTGGGCTACACCCATTTCAAACCTTTTAAAACAGTCTGCTTCAGCAGCAGGCCATGCTTTCTCACCTGACGCTTGTGTTGCGCCCGAAACGTCGTGATTTATTTTATTTTATACCTACGTGACTTTACCGAAAGAACCAAAGAGTATGGATTTCTGCAGTCACGAAAGCTTCAAATCAAGATGATCTAGCTTGTTATGTTTATTTGTATTTGCATTTGAGTTGATAGTTAGTACACATTTGCCAGCTGCGTAAGACTCTCAGCCTTTTCCCACTTGGTTTGCTTTTAATGAAGTGACATCACTGTTGGGACGAAACGACCCAATTGGTAATTTTTTTTAAATGTATTATAACTTCTAAACTATTTCTGTTAAACTATCCTTGCAAATTATAATTGTCCGTTTCATCTGCGCTGCAACAGAAATTCATAATGCAGAACAAAATATCCCAGCAGATGGCACTCAAGAGATTCTCGAAAAAAATTGCGACTCCAGATGAAGAATGGCACGTTCGCCATACGTATGACAATTGTCAGCAGTAAAATTATGAATATGTAAAATATGAATACTAAAATAATAAAATATTATTAAAGCCAACAGCGATGAGTTGAGCGGTGTCATGCTGTGCCCAAGTGTCAATAATGCTTCAATTATTTAACGAATGCAAGGCCCCATTATAATGGAGAAGGCAAACAAGCATATGGTGAGCCGCTATGTACGGTGCTAAAAAAGTTCAACGCACATACATCAAACACTTTCCACCGGACCCCCCCCACCCCCACCAATGTTATCAGGTCAGCCAATCTGTCAACTTGGTCACGTTATTTTAAATTCATAAACATCCAATTACCAGGTCGGCATTCACTCTGTGTCGCAGTCTCTTGCAGCGTTATTAAATGATCACGGTCTGCATCTTTATTCAGATGGGTTAATTCTCTCTCTCTCTCTCGTCATTACAATCAGTGTGGCTTTGATCTCGGGGTGGGAGGTTGAGGCTCTTGGGTAGCTCGGCTGACTGAGCTCACGAAAATATTTACCCCCGGGGGGGGGGGGGGGGGGTGCAGGGGGGTTGTGGCAGCGGGGGAGATAAAAAATATTCCACGAGTAATTAATCCCTGGTCATTCTTGATCATTTTTATCCACTAACAGTCACCATTGACTCAAATAAAATTACATTTGATTGACGGATATGTTTAACACTGCGGGGGGCGGGGGAATAGGGTGGGGGGGGGGGTGGCAGTGAGGCAGCGCAGTGGTAAACACTCGCGCCTCGCAGCAATAAACGCCTGGGTTCGATTGCCAAGTTTGGATGTGCTTCCCCCTGTTCTGCATGGATATACTCTGGGTTCTCTGGTTTTCCTCCCAAAGCCAGAATAAAAAAAATGTATAATGTAAACTGGTAGTGGTCAAACATCCCAATGCTGGAAAATTACCCGCAAAAATGACTCAATCCGGAGTCCACATGAAGCCAAAAACTTGGCGGGACCCTCCTGAAAAGAAGAGTCTTCTTCTTGGTTCTTTCGGTAAAGTCACGTAGATGTATAGCATGAATGCCATTCAGACGCTGTCTTTCCGACAGACCTGTTCTTCACCTGAGGACGGCTGCTTGCGTTGTGGCCGAAACGTCGTGAGAATTGTATTTTATGATGTTTTATTTTTATTATTTTATTATTTCCCTTCTACGTGACTTTACCGAAAGAACCAAGAAGATGAATCCCTGCAGTCACGAAAGCTTTAAATCGAAAGAAGAGTCTTGACACTTTTCTTGAGTGAACGAGCACAAGAACAACAAACAACAACAAACAACAACAACGATGACTCACTTTGCTTACCGGTGTTGGCTGTGCACTCGTTGGGCATGCCGTTTGGGTACGGGAGGTAGGTGCCCGCCTTCCACAGGCGCCCGCGGTATCCCCGCTTGCACTTGCCGCAGTCGGAGCCCGTCGTGTTGTGCTCGCAGTCGCAGAGCAGCTGACCCTTTTCAAATTTGCACTCCCTGGCGTGCAAGTTGCACGTGCACCTTGAGCGGCGGGAGAGGGCGGAAAGGTTGGGAGAGGACCGTAGCAACGCGCACACACAAGAGACAAATGTAAAAGGAGCAAAGGTTAGGCTCACAGACTGTCAGGGCAAGTGCTGTACAGCTCGCCGACGTCTTGTCGGGTTGCACCGCGCGCGTTGTCCGGCGGGATGTCTCGCGCTTTTCTCCACATGCTGGAAGCTTCTAGAGGAACTGAATTGAGGGGCCGTAGTTCCTCGCTCGGTAAAGTAGCGCTGGTGGCTGCTGCTGCTTCCTCTACTCGGGAGAAAAGGGCTGAAGCCTCCGTAGTTCCTGAAGAAGCTCTCGGCACGCGGAGACAAAAGCGTCCTGACGTCGTGCCGCAAGTCCGCAACACGCGGTGACAACCCGCAGACGCCGTTCGTGTGGGCAGCATCACTCCAGGCCACCGCTTGTGTCTCCCCCACCGCCGATATTCGCACGCTCTCTCTACTCGCTTCTCGCTCGCACGCAAAACAAAGTGCCGTTAACAAGTGTCAATTGAGGCCAGCACCACATCCAGACGCTTTACGTCACCACGGTACTGGTACCCATTGACTGCATCAAGTACTCGCTTAAGGCCGAGTCAACCTAGGGGGAGACCGACAACTCCGATTAGCACGGTTGGCTACGTAGGGTGCGAAAGAAGTTCAACGTACATACATACAGGTTAAGATGGCACTTGGCACTCATGCTATACATCGCGTGGAATCAAAGACTCTGAGCAGGGCTTTAGTGCAGTGTGAGAGTCAACGCAAGACTCCTGAGCCTTTGAAGTTGTTTCCGTGCTGTTGGCAAAGCCTTCATTGAGGCCGCAATGGTGGACAAAGGGAATTGAGTGGCCAGTACGTGCTGTGTGTATGCGTGTATGAATGTTGAACTTATTTTTGCACCGTACGTAGCCAACCGTGAGAATCGGAGGTGCACGACCGCTGCTCAACTTTGTTCCTCCAATTCCGATGATCGGCACAGTGCACCAGGTACTCATTCAAGGCGGAGTTGGAAGGCGGAGGGCAAGTACGAACCCAGGTGCCGCTTGCCACAAAAATGTTATTTGTCGCTGAGAAGTGAACAGCGGATTTTTAGCGCAATGCACGAATCACACTGCCACTGTCTTGGACACTTACAACAACAATCACCGTCATTTGCCAATAAGTGGTGGCGACGTTGCTATCGGGGTAGAGGTGCACCGAGAGGCCAAGACGTGTCAAATGCTCGCTGCGTGGGAGGTCAGCGGCACAGACCCCAGGCGTTACGGGAATTTACCGAGATGACTGGCGAATGCTTGGACGCACGCGCGCGTGGCACGGTCAAACAAGCGTCCGGCGCGCGCGCGGGGTCAACGACACGAGCGGGGTCAACGACACGCACGGGGTCAACGACACGCACGGGGTCAACGACACGCGCGGCTCTGGAAGTTCCGGGCACCGTTGAGCCGTCAGCGAATGAAGGTCGCGGCCACTCGTGCATAGACGAGGATTGTCTCCAATTTCGGATGCAATCACCCCCACCCCCACCGAGCGTCCCCTCGGCACTCGCAACAAACCGCGTCGTCTGCGCTCGGCGCCGGGCATCAACGTGCCGGCCACTTCGTTTGGCGTGCGCACGATCCCGCCGGGGAGCCGCGTGCACGTGCGGTCAACGCGCACCTGGACACATATTGATGGCGGCATTACCGCCACCGTCATCCGTGCATGCGTGCAGGCGCTCCCGTGGCTACGACCCAGCGTGCCCTTGCCTTTTGCCTCGTGACGCTCCTTTGTATGCCCCCCTCGAAACTGCGGCGGGGATAAATTGCAGCCACACTCGGGAGGTGGGGGTGGTGGTAGTGGTGGTAGTGGTGGGGGGGGGGGCACACACTCGGGTATCTTGTTGTGCACCACGAGGCTCCTCAATGGCCTCACGCAGCTCGTGAACATGTCGCCGTACGCCAGAATGGAGCGGCCTATTTTATGCATCACGGCATGAGTCACCATCGGCCGCGGTAAAAGAACTGCTGGGTGAAGCCTCCTCAAGCCGAGCGTACGGTGTATAACAATCCGCGTTGCACTTGCACACGAAGTCATTTATTTTTTTGCGATTATGGTGCATAGTGGCTGTTCGATTTGTTTTATGTTTTCAAAAAATGCACTTGAAACGGGAAGAGCTGTGCTTTTCACCCAAGAGTAAAGCTGAAGGCGCAGCCCTGCAATTGCTTGCTCGCAGCACTGCTGCCAGAAGAGGGATCTCTAGAGAGTCCCTCTGGAAGGTATTCGGCCTATTCCTCAACGTTAGCGAGACATCTTTGATGTGCGGGGGTAAGCATACTTGGGACAGATTTAAATATCGTTTCCCCCCCCCATTCTTTTAACCGCCACGCCGGGAGAATTATCCGAACCCGCAACCTCTGCATTGCAAGTCCAGTGCGCTAACCGTTACACCGCAGCTACAAACGCCTCCCTAAGCCGACAGTGTCTGATGGTAAAAATATCTGCCAAGTTTTGTCCGAGCTCGAGAATGTCCGATTCCTGTGTCCACGGTGCTGTTGCCAATTGTGTATGAGATGGCACAGAGCCACTCCGGTGTGACCGCCCAACACAGCAGGCTCGCACGCTATCGTTTTTTTATTCTTCAGGATGAATAAAAATCGCCGATTCTGTGATTCGAATTCATGCAAATATAAACGCGGCCCGCATTGGCGAAACATCGCATTGGTCAGGAGTGATCTTCGCTCTCTCCTTCATCGCGACGATACGAATCGAGTGAGAAGCGCTCGCGTTTTTTACTGCTTCTAAATGTTATTTCGGTGAGCCGAGTCATTGGGCCATTTAGGAAGCAAAAGAAAAGGGCTATTTTTCAAAGCCTGTCAATTGAAGGGCTGTTCAAAGAGTCGTCTTAAAATAGGGCAATTTTATCAGTAGTATTATTATTATCATCATCATCATCACCGAGCGCGTAACAAGTGCTAAAACACTGTAATGCTCTTTCATTCATTCGCGTGATGCTCACGGAAGTGGGCGCAGTTGCGCTGATTATCCGTGTGAATGATTGCGGCGTAGAGGGCACGTGGGAATTGAGCTTCTGCTCCTTGGGATGTGTGTAGTGAAACGATACAAATGTAGATTATTATTCATTGATAGAGCCCACAAGGAGCTTCGGCTCACATGGAGACTGTGAAAGGGCTGAGGAAGAAATACATAATGCAATATTCCACGGATTATATGGCGGCGCTGGGTAGAGGAAAATACACCTTCCAAACTTGTGTTCGGTGTGAATAACATTACACAAATCTCTTCTCTCTCACGCACAGCTACCAGATTATAAGATGCTCCCTCAACTTTTAGGTTTAAAATGCGTGGGGAAAATGCGCTTCATAATCTGGAGAATATGGTAACAACTATCCCTTTTCTCCAATAGGTGAAGCGAACAGAAACAGTGTTCTTATCAATATTTTCCCATTTTTTGTATTCTATATTTTTATTTTATTGTGGGTTTGAAGCCATCAAAAAAAACTCGTTATGTTTGAATGTTATGTGCACGCGCATTTCCTCAGTTTATTTCCTGATTGTCTTCGGGAGATCAAGCGTTGTCGCCTATTTCTGCGTTAAATGTTTGTGTCTGGAGGCCCATTACGCTTTCCGAACGCCGCCACGTGTTCATATAAATAGTTTAAATCTCACGCGTTGCTGCTTTGATCTCAACAAGTGTCGTAAAATCCATCACCGACACGATGGCAATGCGTGTTGTTATCTTAAAAAAAATATCCGGAAAATAATTTGACGCTGTGTTCACGAATGCTTCTATACCTATACACCTAGTCGTGTGGATTTAATTTAAACAAGGTGCTCTGAATATTTTTGTTGTTGCTTGGTTACAAGTGTTTAATGAAGGCAAATGTAGAAATGTTTTACTCTAATCACTGTAATTATTTTCAGTGTTAACACGAGTAATGTAAACATATTTAACTTGCATTCAATAGCATAACCCACGTGTTTTTTTTCTCGGCATACACTGCTGCTCGCTGTTTGCAATTTAAAGCATCCATATTCATTTCGGGGTGGAGCATTTGTGTACAGTGGTAGCGTGCTGCACTATGAACCCTGCGACCTGAGTTCAATTCGAGGCCATGGTTAAAATCAGCAGCAAACGATATCAGAACTGCTGCTGCTCTCATCCCAACTTCATAGACCCGTACCGACCAGCAAGGTGAAGTATGCAAAAAAAACCCCACGAATTACAAAGTGTGGGGCCGGCCTTTGTCCATTGGTAGATTGAGAATGAATGGAATTTTTTTTTATACTCCATTCAAACAATCTTTTTTTATAATTAACATGAAAAAATCGGTCACTTGTCGAGTTTTGGCAGATCGAAGATGAACTTGAATACTCATGCGCATTTTAGGAAATTATGACAATCGCAAACGGATGTGACATATAAACTTTGAGCATACAAGAGTTTGTCAGTCACATCACATCAAACTTCTCTGCTGTGATGATAATAATAATAAACATTTACAGAACCTTGTCAATCCACTGTATTATTACCTAAATGGCCTCATATTTGCAGCTCTTCAGACCCGTGCGTACGCTTTGCTTGATTTCCGTAGCGTAAAGCACACGGGCATTCCAGCGTTGGCTAATGAAACTACTCGTAATGTAGAAAGCCCACTATTAGGCCGTGAAGTTTGGATCAGTGCTGAGTATGATTAATAATCCTCCGGCCCGCAATCTGTGTATTCGCGTGAAATAAAGGGAAGGCGCAGAAGAAACTAGACCAAATGAGCAACAGCAAAAAAAAGGGCAAAATTGCATTTTGTATGTTATTCTGGGCACAAGGGAAATCATTAAACCGGGGCTGCACAGAAATCTTCCTCTTGGGTATGAAATAAAGAGAAGGGATCATAGTGAGCGGGAGTTGTTTTGTCTTTGGTTTTTGTTTCTGCTTTAAAACCCTTGGAGGGATGAGCCGTGATACTGTCTTGCATCTGCATGTTTGCATCTCCCACCTCTTGAGTCCAAAAACTGCTGTGAAGAAACACTTTCCGCGAACGATAATTGCTCTAATCTTAATTTTAGAACTTTCGTGACTGCAGGAATTATTATTTGTTTATTTCGGTTAAGTCACGTCTAAAGATAAAATAATAACTTAAATTAAATAATAGAATACGACGTTTCGATTGCAACACAAGCAATCATCATCAGGTATAATGAAATAGCGACATAAAATCTAACCAGAAAACTATAGACAGACATATTAGCAGACAGATATCACCAAGATACATAGCGAGAGCAACACAGGTAACAGAGAGGGGTTATCGTCTCTGTGTGGTGGCCTTAAATAGACAGAGGGGGGGAGGGGGCGGAGGCAGAGAGAGGGAGGAGGGTTAGAGAAAAAATTATCATATCCATGAGTGGTCAACAAACGTGGTGCTGCGAATGCGATGGCACGGCAAGCAAGCCTGAAAAATCAGGAGAAGGACACACTAAAATTAAATAACCTAGTAAAATATCGAAATGTAATGTAATACAACACAGAGGGTCGGTCAACACACAATTAACGCATAGCCTGGTTGATTACGTATTTCAAAGATTGCTAAGTTAGAATTTAAGTGTGAACAATCTAAAGAGAGGACACAGGCAGAGAAAACAAGTCGCCAGAGAGAGAGAAAAAAAGATAAGCTTAAAACTTCCCCGTAGAAGTGGTTCAATCTTAATTTTAGAACTGTCGTGACTGCAGGAATTATTATTTGTTTCTTTCGGTTAAGTCACGTCTAAAGATAAAATAATAAATTAAATTAAATAATAGAATACGACGTTTCGATTGCAACACAAGCAATCATCATCAGGTATAATGAAATAGCGACATAAAATCTAAACAGAAAAATATAGACAGACATATTAGCAGACAGATATCACCAAGATACATAGCGAGAGCAACACAGGTAACAGAGAGGGGTGATCGTCTCTGTGTGGTGGCCTTAAATAGACAGAGGGGGGGCGGAGGCAGAGAGAGGGAGGAGGGTTAGAGAAAAAATTAGCATATCCATGAGTGGTCAACAGACGTGGTGCTGCGAATGCGATGGCACGGCAAGCAAGCCTGAAAAATCAGGAGAAGGACACACTAAAATTAAATAACCTAGTAAAATATCGAAATGTAATGTAATACAACACAGAGGGTCGGTCAACACACAATTAACGCATAGCCTGGTTGATTACGTATTTCAAAGATTGCTAAGTTAGAATTTAAGTGTGAACAATCTAAAGAGAGGACACAGGCAGAGAAAACAAGTCGCCAGAGAGTGTTGACCGACCCTCTGTGTTGTATTACATTACATTTCGATATTTTACTAGGTTATTTAATTTTAGTGTGTCCTTCTCCTGATTTTTCAGGCTTGCTTGCCGTGCCATCGCATTCGCAGCACCACGTCTGTTGACCACTCATGGATATGCTAATTTTTTCTCTAACCCTCCTCCCTCTCTCTGCCTCCGCCCCCCCCCTCTGTCTATTTAAGGCCACCACACAGAGACGATCACCCCTCTCTGTTACCTGTGTTGCTCTCGCTATGTATCTTGGTGATATCTGTCTGCTAATATGTCTGTCTATAGTTTTCTGGTTAGATTTTATGTCGCTATTTCATTATACCTGATGATGATTGCTTGTGTTGCAATCGAAACGTCGTATTCTATTATTTAATTTAATTTATTATTTTATCTTTAGACATGACTTAACCGAAAGAAACAAATAATAATTCCTGCAGTCACGAAAGTTCTAAAATTAAGATTGAACCACTTCTACGGGGATGTTTTAAGCTTATCTTTTTTTCTCTCTCTCTGGCGACTTGTTTTCTCTGCCTGTGTCCTCTCTTTAGATTGTTCACACTTAAATTCTAACTTAGCAATCTTTGAAATACGTAATCAACCAGGCTATGCGTTAATTGTGTTGACGGACCCTCTGTGTTGTATTACATTACATTTCGATATTTTACTAGGTTATTTAATTTTAGTGTGTCCTTCTCCTGATTTTTCAGGCTTGCTTGCCGTGCCATCGCATTCGCAGCACCACGTCTGTTGACCACTCATGGATATGCTAATTTTTTCTCTAACCCTCCTCCCTCTCTCTGCCTCCGCCCCCCCCTCTGTCTATTTAAGGCCACCACACAGAGACGATCACCCCTCTCTGTTACCTGTGTTGCTCTCGCTATGTATCTTGGTGATATCTGTCTGCTAATATGTCTGTCTATAGTTTTCTGGTTAGATTTTATGTCGCTATTTCATTACACCTGATGATGATTGCTTGTGTTGCAATCGAAACGTCGTATTCTATTATTTAATTTAATTTATTATTTTATCTTTAGACGTGACTTAACCGAAAGAAACAAATGATAATTGCTCTGATTAGGGCTGGCATATGCAAGATCGATGTTTGACGTCAAGATAGCAATTGGAGATGAGTCGTGTTTTGTGTTGCCACGTCTTGGGGTGCATAAAACTGGGACACATCACGACGAGAAGAAGAAGAATATGAATCCATACCAGAAGAGGGGGAGAACTACATTTAGATGCATCGTCTTGAGCGGCGCATTATTATTGCGCAGCAAACAATAACCGAGACTTTTAACGCCGTGGGAAGAGTTTCCAGAATTTCCCAAGATAGCTACCTCATAAAGAGGACGGTCATGGGAAAGACAGGACAGGTGGTAACCCTCGTTGTGTTGGTAGGGTGGGTTGGCATGGGCCATGGTACAAGGAATTAAATAGGGTGGCCCCCCTTGTCCAATTGCGTCTCCCCCTCCCCCCAACTTCTTCATAACCCGGTGCCCGGGCCCCTTTTGCCCATCGGCCTTGGTAAAGTTCCGCCACCTGCCCACTCAATAGCTACCCCACTGCCGGTTGGCTGGGTTGCAATGAATTGTTTGAAAATGCAAAAATAAAAAGAGGTTCTCATTACTTAAACATGCATTGAACGGTGCTCGTCTCTGTTTGAGACCCTAAGCCACTGGTCAAATTCCACATTTGCTATGGCAGGGGCCATTTTTATTGTCTTTCACAAGGGCAACCTGTGCTGAATTTGATACAAATTGATGGAAATTCAAATGAATCGGTGGAAATTTCAAATGAACTCCGACGATAGGGACGAGACTCAATGGAAAGATAACCACTGCCGACTTCCCACAAGGTGGTGCACGTATTGACGCCTGATGGATGGTAGGCTGAGCTGATCCACAACAGGAATGCGAACTCGCAGCCTTCTGAATGCGACTCGTGCTTTGTGCCACGCGGCTCCTGAGCTGGATATGCGGCGTGAAAACCCCACCGGTAGATTCCTCGCGTCTTGTTTAATTGAAAGCAGGTAATCACCCCCCCCCCCTCCCCAATGTTAAAAGAAAAGGTGACTTATTTTAGTCGTCTTCTGATGACGTTTTTCATATTCATGTGTAGCCGTGACATGCAACGAAAAAATGCAAGTGCCACCGGTGACATTAGAGAAATATATGCGCTGACAATAGACTAGATGTTAGAGAGCACACACGCTTAACATCTTACCAAGAATACCGCGCCATGCGTCTAGGTTTCTCGTCTTATCTTGACCTTCCCTACGGTCAGTTGTTGTTGTTGTCGTTTCCTAAGAAATACCGCCACGTTTCAAAGGTGGCATGAATACACCGCCTTGCGACTGTGCGCTGTACGCGTTTCGTTCATGAACAAGTCATCAGTATGAGCATTGTTCCAATTGTCGTCATAATACACTATTACTCGGTATACCGTGTATAAACCCTGCTGCCGCTGTTGAAACAGTGGTGCAGGTTTGTTACATCCTCCTGCCACCAACGCCTCGCTCCACAATGTAAGTGGTTGCACTGCAGTTAGTGAAACCGCAGGTCACGTGTGGCGGGGTAAAGTGTGGGTACTGCCAACGTCTCCAAGACGTCCTGGCCAGCGTGGAAGAGTAGGCCGAAGTCCACTCTTCTAGGGCGAGCTCTCTCGAGTTGACACCCTTTCAGTCGGCGCATGGTTTTCTGAATAGCAGGGGGGGGGGGGAGTTCTTTATCATGAAAATCCCCTGTAACTCTTAATAGATGTATTAAACTGCGGTCTATTTAGAAAGGTGAACTTCAAACGCGATTGCGAGTCGAGTGAGCCGGCGACGGGACCCATTGTGAGCCATTGCAAATGAGATCGGCCGAGCATCGCGGTGCGTCTGTGTGGGACACCGCCTGCATGCGCGCAACAAAGCAGCGACGCACATCAATGACTGATGTTTGGAATGAAATCAAATGAGTCCCAAACATGTATTCCTCTGATGATGTTAATTGAATCACAAAAGAGCACTGAGGTGCAAATGAAATCTATTTATACAACACAAATGAAGCATTAATAGAAAGAAGCGATGTTGTTCACCTAGATTGATATGTTATATAATGCCGGTTATGATGGCAGAAATGGAGACTGGATGTGGGGCTAACACAGGGAGATGCATTCGGTGTTTCTGGTTTAATATTAATCGGTACGTTAAGATATTAATGATTTGGCCATGTTTGTTGCCTCTTGCTAAACTAAACTATTTTATTCACCAGGTAATGTCCACTGGGCTATTAGCTCTTTTTCAGAGGCGACCTGACCACACATGATAGTTCATAAACGCGGCCAAGATCACATGTCGAAATTCATAGGAGCAGCCAAATAATACAGAGGAATGTTTCTAAATGTGGAGGGGAAAAAACCGGAGGACCCGGACAGAAATCCACAGGGCCATGGGGAAGAACACGCAAACTCCAAATATACAGCGATCAAACCCAGGAGCTCCTTAGCAGCAGGTGAGGGAGAGAACCGCTCTCCACCATGAGTAATTAGGAAGCCTCAAAAGATGACAAAATTCGGATGAAAGCCTCCCCACGCCGTGTTGGTCCTGTGGGTTGTTAGACCATGTTCAATTACACTGGTCAGCGCCGGGTTAGTGAAGGTGTCACCTAAGATTGGTTCAGATAGCACTCCTACTGTATGTTTGGCGTGGCCGGTAATCAAACTCAGGTGGCCGGGTCCATAGCGCAGCGCACTAACCACTGTACAATTGTTAAGTTCCAATTTGACTGATGTCCCAAGTTTGTGAGTCAGTGTCAGCTGGCAGTGGCATCTCTCGCGCCGCTGAGGCTGCAGACACCTCATTTCCCGTGCCCCCCCTCCCCCTCCCATAGCCCAGCCCAAAGTCAAACAGCCAGATTCACCGTCCAGTTAATTTTCACACTTTTTGTTGAATTCCAGTTTTATCTGGAACTAGCAGGAAGCCTGCAATCCCCTCCCCCCAGCATCTCTCCTTTCCCCCACACCCCTCCTCGCTCTCTTCTCTACCCCTTCTCCGGCGGCAGAGTGCTGGGTGATAAGTGAACTTTTTCGGCTACGGACACAGATGTGTGACGACACATCGTTGCACTCAACGGCGTCTGCCACTTTCCCAACCCTCCGTGCCCACCCAGGTGTTGTCTGCATCCATCCCGCGGCTCAAACAAGCGACGCGTGCCTCCCGCGTGATATTTGGCCCTGAAGGCAGTAAACCAACAGCTCCTATACCGTATTATTTGGTTCTTTCGGTAAAGTAACGTAGATAGAAAAAATATAATAAAAATAAAGTTAATAAAAAAAAATACTGGCAGTCTAAATTTTCGACTGCCAGTACCCTCACCGAGGTTAAGAACCAGGCTACAGTCTACATTATAGACTGCCAGTATACTCACCCAGCTTAACCATTACTACAGTCTACATTATAGACTGCCAGTACACTCACGCAGCTTAATAACCATTGCTACAGTCTACATTATAGACTGCCAGTACACTCACCGAGGTTAAGAACCGGGATACAGTCTACATTATAGACTGGCAGTACACTCACCAAACTTAACAACCAGGCTACAGTCGACATTATAGACTGCCAGTACACTCACTCCGATTAAGAACCAGGCTACAGTATTTTTTAAATGTTTATTTTTATTCACATTTTTATTTTATTTTTTATTTTCCTTCTAACTTCGTGACTTTACCGAAAGAACCAGCTCCTACACCGAGTGACGTGTGCTTCTACAACAACAACAACAACAAAACCTGCTGCGCCTTCTAAACTGCGAGCAATTAACCTTGCGCTGTGTTGCGCTAAGCGACTGGAACCTAAAGCGGTGGGGGTAAACAACAACAAAAGATGCGGCTCGTGCTGGATCCGCGGCCCCACATCGGTCTGCCTGCCAAGCTCCAAGCCCCAAACCGCGAGCTCCGATTGGCTGCGTTTGGGGCTCGCCGGCTGATTTCGTAATCCCCGCGTTAGCCACCAGAGTCGACCCCCCCCCCCACCTCTTCTCCCGCTTGCGGCCAAGATCTTAGAGCACCTCGCGAGAGAGGGAGAGGTTGGGAGGGGGTTGGGAATGAGGGGGAGCCGTGCCGGTAGCTTCGCCTTGCAACCGCGTGCCCTCTGCGTCTGCCTGTTTAATAATGCCCCCCCCCACCTGCACTTAGCGGGTGGTGCCCCCACCACGCCCGCACCCCCCCTAATGAAGTAGCCGGTCGCCCGCCTTGTTCGTGTGCCAGCAGCCTGTTTAATAATCCACGCGTGATGCAGCTCTCGCTAGAGAGGGGGGGGGGGGGGCGATTGTGGAGGTGACATAGAGAGGATGATGGGGATGGGGCGATGGGGGTTCGAGACGCAGTGTCAGAGAGAGAGAGGGGCGGGGGGGGCAAAGCAACATCGCTTATTTAAGGACAAGGGAGAAATGACTTCGCAAGACCGTCTGTCGTGATGTCGGGGCACGTGCTTAATGATTTATTTACAACAATTACTTATTCATAGCTTCTCGGAAAAGCCACAAACACCTATTTCAATCGAGCCGTATGCAAATCAAAAGGGGGGTAGGAGAAACTCCCCCTCCCCCCTTCCCCCCTTCAACGAGCAGAGCCATAGCAAGTAGACTTCACTTTGAATTAACGCTGACTAAAAACATCACGTGTGAAATTTGGCTCTGAGAAATGCTGTCATGTGCACAATATGTACTGTATCGTGAAACAAAACATGCCTTTGTGGACTTAGCCAAGCTATCGCGTATTTATTGATTAGTTTTAACTTGCGCTTTCTAAATGCCACGTATAATTTCGAAGTGACGTTTCTCATCGTCGGGTTTATGCTCTTTGATGTCTCATTCGACCAAAGATATGACATTTGGAAACAAAGGAAGAGTCAATTAGATGTTTAAGACAGTCTCTCAGTAGAATGAGCGCCCGAAATTTTAACTCTCAAAAGGTCTGGCATGTTGTGGATATAATCTGTCGAAAGCCATTAGCAGGGTACTGATTTTCTAATTTAGGTCTCCCATGAGGTATTGAACCAATGGCCTTTTGAACTCATTTCAGATTCTGTAGCCACAAGATGACTTCGTTAGTCTCCTACACATCATACAAAATAAGCTTTAAAACGTGCACATCTGACAGCCGTGAAAAACAATCTCGCAAGCCTGCCTGCCTGCCTGCGGGGCGCGCACGAGACTGAAATCAAACCAGAGATTCGTGCGCTTAACTCAACATTCAACAGGGTCACCTACACGTCGTCACTAGGTTACTGGGGGTGTCAAAGACAAGCATTTCGCTTTGTTGCTCACCCTCCTTAGAAACGCAGAACAGGTCCAGGAATGTATTTGAGAAGAACAGATCCCCCCCACCTCCCTACCTACCCCAGCCCGACATTGATTTCTGGGGCAACTGATTTCGCCTAAGACTATCTGGAATCCATTCTTCTAATTACAATCACCGGGAAAGTGCATTTTTGTAGCACCTTTCCCTAGACGCGCGTAAATGAACTCCTTGTAGCTATTACACACCGTTTGGTTCGGCCCGCATTGGACGTGACGGATACATCGCTGCTGCTGTTGTTGTTGGAACTTTTCAACCACTCATTGCGCGCAAGAGCAAACACCCCACCAGATGTTCTGCATAGGCTGATGCGGTTCGTAAGGTCCATTGTTTATCAGGTTTCGCGTGTTGTCCGTGCAAAACCACATCGCCCAGATTGCCCCTTGCCTCGTCATGTCTCGCGAGTTGAGCTTGAGCGTGGAGAGCGTTCGGTGTGGATGGGGGCGACCACCATGCACATTCGGTGCACAATCGGCGTTAAAGGCTGCGCGGTCTACGTGGTGGGCAGTAGAATAAGTCAGTGCAGCAATATCCATCGTTGGACTGCATTTCTATGCTCCCTGCTTTCACCCAACCCTCACTGGCTAGCGTGGTAAAGTATGATCAGGTACACCCCCCCCCCCAAAAAAAAAACCCAAACTCGTGCGACGTGGGTAGGGCCTCATCCAGCAGGGGGTTGACAAGAGGGCCGTGACATCGACGTGTACGGTGTGTGAGGAGCTGTGGCGGTGGTGTAGTGGTGAGCGCGCTGCGTTACGAAGCCTCGTGACATCGCCACTGGGGAGACGAAGGCGGCCGGGCGTAGTGCTGGCCACCCACCCCCTCGTGTGCCGTGCCGGCCTTCATAGGTGCTGGCTAACAGCACTTGCCCCAACAGGCTACTAAGTTTATATGGGCGAGCTTTGTCTTTGGTGGCGAGGGGCAATTAGCTCGCTGCGCCGCGAGCCCGTGCGACCCATAAGAGCGGCAGAGGAGCCTCCACTGGTCCTCCGTTAGGTTCACCTGGCCTGCAACACGTTTCGTGTGATGTGAGCGAACATCAGTCCTGGCTAGACACGTGCGTCCGAGCATCGCCTTGGGCTCACCGCCACGTGTGTCCCAGTGCGGCTTGAATAGGCGCCGATGAACAATACCTCCCCCCCCCACACACGCACGCTTAGATCACCCCCCCCCCCCGACCACGGACTCACCTGCCGCGAACCTGCACGTTGGAGACGGCGTAGTAGTACTTCTTGAGGTTCTCCTTGTCGATGAAGGTGTCCCCGGTCGCGGGCTGCAGGAGGCGCGCGCGCAGATCCGTCAGCGTGAAGAACCTGCGCAGCTCGCTGTCCACGTCCAGCCTCGCGTACAGCGACGCCACGTTGCGGAGGCCGACGCCGGCGAAGAGCGCCGTGCGGTTGAGCACCTCGAAGCGCACGGTGCGGTCCTGCTTGGCCACGAAGCTACGCGAGTACTCCTCGGTGCAGACGACCTGCGTGGCCGACGCCTGCGTGAGGTCGAGGGCGCGGCGCGCCTCGCGGCGGAAGAGCTCGTGGCAGTCGTCGGCGTAGTACTGCACAGCCGACCATGTTCGCCCGTAGTCCATCGACTTCTCGAGCACCATGGCGCTGGGCCGCCGCGACTCGAACGTGATGACGACGTCGTCCGTCAGCTCGATCGTCTTGCCCCACGACATCGTGATGTTGACCCGCAGCGGCTCCGGGTGGCGGTGCCACGAGACGCTCTGCCAGTAGGTGGAGAGGCCGCCCTGGGCCCCGACGCCGACGTGGCCCCCGTGGCCCCCGTGGCCGCCGTAGCCGCCGTAGCTCGGCGAGCCGAGCGCGGGCTCCGAGTCGAACATGAGTTCCGCCGGGTGGGAGAGCTGCGGAGTGCTCGCGTCGCAGAGGTTGCAGAGGTATGGGTTCTCCTGCGAAGCGGCAACGACCACGTGCGTGATCGTTTCTGTGTTTTTCCACCACCCCCCCCCCCCCTCGTGCAACAATGTTGGACAGGTGGAACGTGCACAGGCGCTCGCCGTATCGGTTAAACCGCAGAGACGGAGACGGCTTGGTGGAGACCTTTGTGGGTGAGTCGCGATCACGAAGTTGCTCCTCGTTAAATGCACGGAGCGTTTGATAACGAGGACGAATTACATCGTTTATCAAAATGGGCATGTGACCAATGGCCTTGAGCCAGTGGCAGGAATTCTAGAATGGCTTGGTGAGGCCTCCCATCCAGCAGTGGATTGATCATGGCCGCTGATTATAACAATGGTGGTGATTTTGTAACGCCAGCTTTCGTTTAAGGGGTGGGTCAATGTGATGCCCTCGTGAGTGGAGACTAAGCTACACGTGGACGTTATGGATGATAGGCAGGCATTTAGTGTGTACCCGCTTTGTTCACAACATATAATTATAATGCGAGCGAAAGCCAGTACATTGTGAGCTGCGCCTCACAAGACATTCATTAGAGTGATGTTTGCAGTGAGTGGGTCAGAAAGGTCAGCACACAGTGGTACCTCCGAGTGGATTACAGCAATCTGAACGCTTTTGCTTATAAATGTATGCAGAGTAGCTTATGACAGCGAGAATTTAAGCAGCAAATATCTAAAACTTTGCATCGTGTCATGAGTAGATTTTCTTGCCGTACCATGATCGGCAGCCAGGAACGGAGTTTAAAAATCCCAGCCGATAATGCAACATCAATCTCTGCCTCGGTAATGCCGACACTGGAACTGCTCAAGTCTGCCCGTTCACGCCAAACCTTCGCATGCTTGCGATGTACCATTAACCCAGACCCAATCGGTGTCACGCGACCCGTCTGTTGGCAGTGTGTGTGTGTGTGTGCTGGGCTGTAAAATGCGGATCGTCTCACCTCGTTCAAGTCGTCTGGCCCTCGTGGATGACTAGGCCAAGTTAGTTGAACACGTCGTATAGGCTTTCGCGACCAATTTAATCCATAATAGAGGTTTTTTGGGGGGTTAGATCGCATAAATATATAAATGTGTCGTTAAAACCTGCCACCACCCGACACAGGCAACTGTCGGGTTTTAACGACACATTTATATATTTTGCGATTTAACCCACAAAACCCCCTCTAATATCGGCCAAGTTACCCTCGATCGAGAACTCACGGAAGAGCTCTCCCTAGTGGAGAGGCTTTTGCCAGCGGTGGCGTGAGCAAACGAGTGCACGGCTTTACCTTTGCACATGCCTCCAAATCACCCGAAATATTCCCGATCTTGTCAGATTTCTGAAGCTAAGCATCGGTTTCGCCTGGATAGTGCTTCGTTGGGTGACCTCCATGCACTAACAGGTTGTTGTTGTTGTTGTTATAGCGCAGTGGTTCTTAACCTTTACTGCAGCCTTACACCTCTTTGGTTTTCAATCGTTAAAACGCTTATGTTAGTAAATACATATGTTTGATGAAACAAAGTAGTTGTACTTACGTGCACGTGATTAATGTGTTTCGATGATTTACCTTCTAAACAAAATCTGGTCATGTTTCAGGGCATCTTGCACCCCCAGGGGATGCACCCCAGGTTAAGAACCACTGGGTCAGAGCGAATGAGGACAGTCAAAGAAAAGCCCGTTGTCAGACTGCACTTCTATGCTCCCATGTGTATACGTACCCCGTGTTCCGCCAACCTGTACTGACCGTCTTTGTGAAGTAAAGTCAAACAACGCCCATGAGCAAACATGGCACGGAAAAGCATGTGTGTGGCAGTGCATTGGCAAATGGCTTCAAAATATGACGAATGGAAATGCTGGGATGAGAAAAAATAAACGTGGAATCAATTAAAATTGTAAACATTCAGATGAATTATAGAACAAAGTATTACATGGTAAGGTAAGAATGAAATACGGTAAAAGCAACGTTTGTTTAGGGTTACATGCTGTGGCATGGGCTCCATGCGAGACCTCCTTGCATGCTGTTGCTGCTGTTACAGCCCTGTACAAAATGCACACCAACCACTGCCCCCCCCCCCCCCACAGACCTTCAGGCGACGCTTCCACCCCCATGTGAAAGACGCCGTGGCACCCGATTGTGCACAACCCCTGCCAACAAGCCGCGGCCTTGCCTGCCCCTCCCCCCAGTTGCCAGAACATTGCTCCCTGGACAGAAGATCACTTCACTCTGCCGTCCGGATATTGAACAAACCTCCCTGACGAACACATTGTCGACGAGACCACTGATTTTGGTCTTCAGGCCCTCACATGCCGAGCACGTGGACACCTCCTAACCTCCCCACACGCCTTGTGGGACTACTGCAGTGAACCAATGGTTATGACGATTCGATGTGCTAATGTCTGATATGGCTATTGTTCACAATTGCACCCAATACTGTTTATATATAACAAAAAATAACTATAGATGCACCGCCACACATGGCAATAAAGCGGTTCTCTGGCATCGGAAGTTGCAATAAAATTTTGCAAGTCAAAATGTTGATAAACTTGGGTTTTGTCTTGGTTTGAGGCTTTCGTGACGGCAGGAATTCATACTCTCTGGTTCTTTCGGTAAAGTCACGTGGGTAGAAGAAATAATAAAAGAGAACGCGATGTTTTGGTCGCAACACGGACAATTGTGTTGCGACCGAAACGTCATGTTCTCTTTTCTTATTTTTTCTATCTACGTGACTTTACCGAAAGAACCAGAGAACTTGGGTTTTATTGCACTATCTTAAAAACCCAAACAAACCAATACACAACTACCCCGCCCCCCAAAATAAACATGTCGAAATAAGTTTAAATGTAAAATCCTCGTGAAATTAATTTAGCGTAAAATTGGTAAAAACTACGGTTAAAATAAGCTACGCACAATGTTTTTGGCTGAATATATTTAGCATTCTGTATACTATGTACACTTCAAATAAAGAATTCTGTAAATGTCATCTATTTTCACAAGTAAAATATATCTTACATTAAAAAAATGCACATGTATGATTGTTAACTTGTTATTGTCATCGCCATCACGTGTTAGTAACAGTTTAACATCGCCATTCCACGATTTTTGGTGTTTGTGCTTCGAGGGTAAAGAAAAGAGGATTGAGAAGTAGTAGGGGACTGAACAGTGGTAGTGACCTGGTATAATAAAACGCTGCTTCCAATTATGGGAGGTAAAAAAAGTGATTAGCAGCTGGCCGGTCTGTTCATACACAAAGCCTGAGCGATCTTGCGCTGTAGGTTTTTAATTATTAAAGCGGTGCATAATTGCCGTTGGCTGTAATTCCATTGTTAACATGCGTGAGCGTGCATGGGATAATCCATTACATCTGGTGATATAATCCCGCAAAGTTTTTTGACGCCTCCCAGAAAATAGATTTTCAAATGTCGACCCAAATGCAAACATTGGGTTCAATGCAGTAAGAATGCATTCTCCATTTCACGGGTGTTTTTTTTTTCCCCTGCTGCCATTTTCTTCTCCTCCTCTGCGATTTTAATTTTCCAGCCGGGAGCAAAATAAACAAAGCTCTAATCCGCATGTAACCCCCTTCCGTCACTCCCAAGTAAAACGTGTTTGTTATCCATTACAGGGGTATTTCAACTTGAAAGTCAGGAGTCGTTTGAATGTCATCACGCAGGTGGTGTGTGATCCTTGGCGACACGTGAGTGGCTGCCGATGTTTTATTTCCGTTTGCTCTTCTCGACAATAGGATTGTTATTCTTTATCATTACTGTAGGGACTTGGTAGCGCAAGTGTGCTTAGCACACTTAATGGGGTCGGTATTTGACAACGACCCTGACTTTTCACAATTGTGGTACATATTTTATTCGCATTCAGAGAGATTGGCTGCCAACTCACTCATCGTGTGCTGAGCACACTTGCGCTCGGATCTCCGCTATCTCCGTCGTGGTTCACGTCTATGGCGGGTGCCCAGAGCCCCCTCCCCCCACCCCCTGGCCGCCCGCTTCACCAACTCACATTGGCCAATATGTGGGGCTGTCTCCATCCAGCAGTGCATTGACAAAACGTCATAAATTATATCATAATTGTTTCAATCATTATTATGCACAGTCGAGTATGCCGTCGCATATTGGGAGATTATGAGTGAGTTGTCAGCCCATCCCTCTGGAGGCGAATTAAAATAGGCACCACATTGTGAAAAGTCAGAGTGGTTGTCATCGACTGACCCCATCACAGGGATGTAGAATTTCTTCAACTCATGGGTTGTGACCACCAGGGCGTACCTCGCCACTATTGTGGATATTTATTTTACTATCATAATTATTCAGTTGGTATTGATCTGTTTCTCGCTTAAAAGCCTCATCGATGGGTTGATCTTTAATGAAGTCCCACATACACCAAAAGGGCATTCTTGTAAGCTCGAGTACGCTTGAACACTTCGCAGAATGAGACTACATTGGACATTCACTCTCGAATGAAAAGAAATGTGCCAACTCCTAAATTATATTTTTTAACAAAACCAAGCAGAGGTGACCCGGGATGGTTTCAGACGTCAGAGTGCTGGATTGCCACTGCTGAGATTCTCATCCAGACAAACATCAGAATCGTTATTTAGACTGGAGGAATCCGGTGAGCTGTGAAGCTTTTTCACTCAACGATGTCCACCTTTTATTAAACCGGGGTGTGTCAAGTGTAGCGAGGTTGATGCTATCAGCCAGGTTACCAATGGCTGCACACAAAAATGAAATATATCATGTGAAGTTTCGTTCTGCACTTGATTTGGCTGAATTTCAATGATGAGAATAAACATATAACTGCCAGGGGGAAAAGAAAAACAATCCGATTACAAAGTGGACGGGAGAGTGTGTGATTGCTTATTGCATGTATAATACAAATGGCACTTTAATTGTTTTGTATAGAGAACGTCTTGTGAACTATAATCCGGTGTATTGTGCAAATAAGAGTTCCAAATGGATTCTTTGTCTAAAAACGTCGCGTCGATAGCACAATCGGAGAATGGAGAACAAAATATTTGCCCCAAAAATGCGACATCAGTTGTGAAATCGACCCTTAAATCTAAACGATATTTTGAATCGCCATCGTGTCCGATTCTTCCCGTCTCAGTCGAATCTCTTTCGCGCAGGCTTCTTATAAGTGCACCACAACCTCTATGAATGCTCTAGAAGCGCCATTTGAAAACTAGGAGCACGTGACACGACACTCGGCGTGATTATTGTGTACTTTGTGGACGAGTTTAAATCTCCTGAGGTTTGGTCACGGGAGCGTAAATAATTAAAACTGTCTTGCCGTGCTTTTCAAAGCTTTCATGTTGACTTGCCTGGCTGTATGCTTTAATAAAATAATGAGGCTGCACTTTATTTATAGTTGCTTTTCCCGCAATAGACGGATGTGTTAAAAGGTGAAACCTTAAAAGCAATAACACATTTGTGTGTGTGTCCCCCCCCCATTTGCTATGCTTATTTTTTACCAGCAGCGCATGATTGATCACCTCAAAGTGTTTGGGTATTCTCGTTATTTTGTCAAAGCAAAGCAGTAAGTAAAGAACACATAAACCCTAAAAAATTGCATACTTTTGAAAAAATATGAAGTGCTGCTTGTTTGACCTTCAAGGACCTTGGAGACCAACAGTGCTGTGGTGTGAGAAAATAGCGATGGGAGATGCATATTTATATATACATACTAGCATAAGTACCCGGCGTTGCCCGGGTGAAAAATATATTTCTTAATAACCTTACATATATACACACCCTCACCACTCACCACTCACCCTCACCATTCACCCTCACCACTCTCCCTCACCACTCTC
Source organism: Lampetra fluviatilis (assembly GCF_964198595.1). Taxonomy (NCBI): domain Eukaryota; kingdom Metazoa; phylum Chordata; class Hyperoartia; order Petromyzontiformes; family Petromyzontidae; genus Lampetra; species Lampetra fluviatilis. The sequence goes on along the minus strand of NC_136323.1, from coordinate 8,169,155 downwards.
CCTCACCACTCATCCTCACCAATCACACCCTCACCAATCACCACTCACCACTCACCCTCACCACTCACCCTCACCACTCTCCCTCACCACTCATCCTCATCAATCACACCCTCACCAATCACCACTCACCACTCACCCTCACCACTCACCCTCACCACTCTCCCTCACCACTCATCCTCACCCTCACCATTCACCCTCACCACTCTCCCTCACCACTCACCCTCACCATTCACCCTCACCACTCTCCCTCACCACTCATCCTCACCAATCACACCCTCACCACTCTCCCTCACCACTCTCCCTCACCACTCATCCTCACCAATCACACCCTTACCAATCAACACTCACCACTCACCCTCAACACACACCCTCACCACTCACCCTCACCATTCACCGTCACCACTCTCCCTCACCACTCTCCCTCACCACTCATCCTCACCAATGACACGCTCACCAATCACCACTCACCACTCACCCTCAACACTCACCCTCACCACTCACCACTCATCCTCACCAATCACACCCTCACCAATCACCACTCACCACTCACCCTCAACACTCACCCTCACCACTCACCCTCACCAGTCACCCTCACCACTCAACCTCCCCTCACCACTCACTAATCACCACTCACATTCGCCACTCACAACCGCCCTCACCATTATATTTTTGCCCCAGTCAACGCCGGATATTTCCCATTCGTAGCAGTTTATATCAACTCTATAAGCAACTTATATTAAACAGGAAGCGCGATCCTAAAGTAATTTACAACCTTCGAATAGTCCTTTGTGCGATTCAAAGAATCGATTCCTGGCATGTTGGGGGTTTACATTTTGAATGATAGAGTTTCATTTTCATTGTTATTTTATTTTTTTATTTATTCAGGAGTTTTTAGTTACATTTTTGCCCCGGTCAACGCCGGATATTTCCCGTTCGTAGCAGTTTATATCGACTTTAACCAACTTATAGTAAACGGGGATCGTCCGAATCTAAAGGAATCTACAACCTTCGATTCCTTTGCGCGATTCAGAGAATCGATTCTTGGCGCGTCGGGTTTAAAAGTAATTACACAGTTGTTTTTTCATTGGTATGTAATGTTTGAAAGTTTTCATAAGATTTTAAATGTATTTTCCCCCCGGGCAACGCTGGGTATATCGAGTTTATACCACAAATGCGTGCGCATATTTTTAACGGGAATTAAAAATGGCGTCCACCCGGCAGCGAATGCGTCGCTACCCGTTGTCAGGGGCAACCGCCGTCCAATGAAACTGCGTATGGTCCGGCGACACACAGACACACACACAGACAGACAGACAGATTTGCGATTTTATATATATAGATGGTGACAGCACCTATTGAATGGTTTTATATGCATGTATAGCACAATTATGCATATGTATAGCATATATGAAACACATTCCTGCGGAGGGAGCTGGTAGGAACGTTGGGTTGCTCGGTCAATAGCCAGGGTCAACGGCGGCGTGGTGTATTCCGAAAATATGCCCGACTGTGCGGGCGGGCACAAGCCGGCGTGAGTAGGTTAAACGTTGAGTTTTATCAGGGCACCACGGGGTGACCAGCCCCTCCCCACCCAGCCCCACCCCTTTCCACCCTCCCCACCCAGCCCCTTTCCACCCTCCCCACCCAGCCCCTTTCCACCCTCCCCACCCTCCCCACCCAGCCCCTCCCACCCTCCTCACCCTCCTCACCCAGCTCCTCCCCACCCTCCTCACCCAGCCCCTCCCTCCCCACCAGCTCCTCCCTGCACGACGGACGAACACAATAATCCCCTGTAGGCTGGTGTAACCAGGAGGTTCCTACCAGTATTAATGTTTCATATACATTGCATTTGCATGCAAGTATGCATGTAAAATACTGCGGTTGTATTATGCAAAGCATTGTCACGCCACTGTGTTTTAATGGCTCGTGTACTTGCACATACATCAAAACGTATTACGCAGGACTTTTTAAAATGTTATTCTGTAGCTCAATTACAATATGATGATAATAATAATCGTTTACAGTCCTTTGCCAATGTGATGCTTGGTGAAGGCTGCCCCATGCAATGTCGATCACAGGGGTTTTTGTGATCAGACTTCGTCTGACCGATGAGTGCGGGTTGGTGAAAGGGATGGAGGATGCGGACCGCTTCAGATATCACTTGCCACTGATGCGAGCCGTGAGTGGGGATCGAACTCATGTGGCCGGGTTCACAGCGCAGTGCGGTAACCACTGTGCCACCGCTCCACTGCTCGTTGTTTAGGTGTTCATGTACCATTAATACAATTTACAGTTGATTAACTAGTTATCTTATGGATAGGCTAGCCACCGCACTAGAGGAATGTGGAATTTCCAGTACTTAACCACATTTGTTTACGCAAAGACAATTTGATGTTTGTCGCTTCGAGAGGTGACTGCACGTGAGTTTGTCAGTGCCGAGAATGGTTCATTCTCAAAACTCTTTCGCAGATTTTTTTTGCATTCAATGTACCGCATATATTATTTATTTGCCTATCTATCCACCCATGTATGTATGTATGTATGCATTAATTAATTAACTCGTTCAGTTATTCATTTGCTCATTCATAATTAACCTACTTATTTACGTTGCCACTTTCGAGGTACAGCCTGCCAGTTCACTGCGCGGCATCACAGACACAGCACAAGCAGGGGCTGGTCAGAGAACAAGGGCGGTCTCACCGCATCACGCCCCTTCAGATGCACTTCTGCAGCCGCCTGGAACGCTATTCTTACCGACATTAGGAAGCCACTGGAGCTATGCAACTTGAAAAGAATCCGAATTTCTTGAGAACCAATGTTTGTGTTTAGTTTGTTGTCCTTCCCCGCGGACCTCCGATTAGCACGGTTGGCTACGTCCGGTGCGAAAGAAGTTTAACATAGATGCATACTACACCGCAGTGCACGTCCTGAGAAGCCTCGTTATTCTGTTGAAGTATATCCCGACCCCATCCAGCGCTCCGCCAGCGTGCCTCCTCCGCTGAATTGATTGCTTCCTCCATATTGCCAAGTAGCGGCTTGAATCATTAACGTGCAGGCTCCCATAAAACATCTGCCTGCCTGTGATGTATGCCTTGCAAGGACAGGTGGCTTGCATCGCATGTCATACTCTTCATCCTTATCATCATTGTTATTATCATCATCAACATTGCTCGGTGAATGGTTTTGCTCTCTGCAAAAGTAAATGCATATGCTCTTAGACTGTAATGATTCTCCTCCACCCGGTGATTCCATACATTTATGCAATTCCGGCTTGTTATTTGATTCAAGAAACCCATGTTTTCAATGCTTTCAAAATAAGGTTGAAAGTGTTCATTCGTTAGCTCTGTTTATCGCTCTCTCTCTCTCTTGTCACGATAACTCTCGCAGAGATGATCCAATACAAATAAAAATGACAGTAGATTCGTGTTGCTCTTAGGGGACTTAGTGCCTATACAGAAGAAAATTCCCAAAGTTGGTCATAGAGTTGGCAAAACACAAGGCGATGGCAAACATCCGCTCAATATCTCACGGTCCTTTTCGGGCAGACGATGCCATTGCTTGCGGTGACGTCTTTGACCCTCAACGTGTCATACACATTTTCACATCATATTGTTGGTGTGTGTTTTGAGAGGTGACATTTATTTTTAATCGGTGCATCGTCACACGTCCACTGGAGTCGGGGGCAGCTGAAATCCTCGTTGTTGTTGTTGCCGCTGTGCACTGATCCAAGTCAAGTCTCTGTCACCTCCTCTTTCGTTATGACCCGAGTTTAGTTGGATGTACTGTCACTGGTTTTGTCAGCTCTTTGTAAATCAGCGTCATCGTCATCATTGCAGTTGCTAACTTATTGTCACTGGTCGACACCACCGTCAGATTGGCGGTTTGCAAACTGTCCGCAAACAACCGATGTTGTCATCATCTTACACCATATTTAAAATCACGATTGCTTAGCAGAGGCCCCTGAGGTTCAAAGCGGCAAGGGGTCAATGATGATGATGAACACCACTTCTGAAGGTGTAACAGAGAAGATAAACTATAACCGGCTGAGAGATACTACTTGCTGCTGATATGAGCCGTGGCTTGGAATCGAACTTGGCTGGCCGGGTTTGCAGCGCAGTGCGTGAACGACTAAATCACTAAGCCCCGTCTCAACGTGCGCTCAATGCATCGTTTACATCTGCCACCGTGATATACAGAGACACCCGCGTATTTAGAAAAAAATACAGATAATGCCCCACCCCGCCAATGCAGCAATATGTTGGCAGCTTGCCTTATGCAAAAAAGCAAATGATACTGAAATTAATTAAGAACTTTGAATTCCATGATCTGGTTTAGTTTCGCCACGCGTTTTCAATTTGCCGTGCAGTGGGGCATTTACGACAGTTTAAGCGAAACCCGCGCGGACTTTGAGATATTTTTTTGCCCTCCCTCGCGATCCCCGAATGTGCATGCGGCACGTGTGAGCCGGGCCCAGCGACGCTTGCCACAAGGCGTTTGTCTCGCAGACCGTGACCACCTCTTGCCAAGCTCATTGAGCAATTTACATAATTGGAAATATTAATTTCAATGAAATATTTCTGCACCCCTCCCCCCTACACTCGCCCTCCGCGCCCCCCACCCCATCCCCTCACTCACCACTCCCCCACTTGCTTATTCAAGCGAGTTAACCGCAAAGGTTAGCGTGGGTCTCAAAAAAATTGTAAATTAAAAAGGGAAGAGGAGGCGGTGCGATTAACATTGCAAATTAGTGTTTCGTGATTTGTTCCAACACCGCATGCCTTGTTAAAAAATATATAAGAGAGAGCGAGAGATTCCAGTTATAACCCAATTTACAGGTTTTTTTTTACATCTGGAGAGTAAAATGAGGATAAAATTGCATAGCTCATAGCAATCAATCATATCTGGGCATAACGGGTTTAGGTACGCAAAGTTTTTTTCGTGTGTGTGTGTGTTCGTGGTCTTGTGCGGGTTTTGAAAGGGGCCAGGCCAAGAGGCGGGGGGGGGGGGAAGGGGGGGGACTGATGGCCGAGAGGAGCAGGTGGAGAGATGTGTGAAGGGAACGGGAGCCGAGGCTGTTGGTGGAAACGTGCCGCACGGAAGGAAAAAAAAACCGCGGCGAGTGGTAAACGACTTTTGTGAGCGCAAGTGACAAGGTGGGCATTCCTCTCCTGACAAGCAATTTCAAAATGCAGCCCGAGAGCTTTGACTCTATTTACACTCGTGACAGCGCGCGCGGTCTTTCATTAGCGCCGCACGGGGGGTTTTTTTTTTTTTGCGCGTGAGAATTTTCGAGCTTACATATATTTATTTTACGTTACCGAGAAAAATAGGTGCACAGATGTTTGTTTGTGAGAAGAGGGCTTCAGTAGCAATTTCATTAGGATTATCCCCAGCGTAAAACCTCGCCGCTGCCTTTGTATTACGATAAGTTATGATTTTGACATCTCGCGCTCCCGCCGCGAAATTGGGGAACACGACACAGTCCGGTGCCGGTTCCGTCCACGCTCCTCGACTCTTTTTGTTTTAAAGGGCCCTGGCCACCCGAGGTTGCCCTTGGGTCTCCTCCTCGTCGGTGCTTCTTCCCTGGTTGCCCCGATTGTCCTCGTTGTTCATTGATGCTTGGGCCCTTTCGTTGGGCTGGTAGAACTACTAGTTGCTTCACTACCTTGGACTCAGGCTTCATTGGGCCTGGCCTGTTGCTCCCTCACTCCTCTTCTCTTTTCCGATGTGTGTTCCTACCCTCACCACCACTGTCTGCCAGTCGCATTTAGAATAGAGCTGGCAATATGCGACGAATTAGGTTCGAGGTTGCTCTACCGATTATTCGGTCGGATTAGTCAACGAATTGGATGACGTGAAATTGGTCGGGCAAAACGTCTCGCTTCTGCTCCCTCTTCTAAGATGTTTGGTGAGCATGGAAGATCAGGCCAAGTACCCTCCAGAGGGGATCACGAGAGCTTCGTTGAGTGGATGCCCGCAAAATAAATTGCAGAGCTGCACTTTTACCACTACGACCTTTAACATCCATATCAAGGATTTAAACTCCATCTGATCCATTTCGTTCCATGTGAATCCATGCTCAGATGTATTGGTCAACAAATATTAACTAAATTATTGCTAACTTTTTTTTTTATATAGAGTGCAGGAATATGCTATTTGGATATATGCAGATTTAATATTTGCACATAACTCAACATGCTACGTGTAATATGAAAGCCTGAATGCGTTTATAAAGTTAGCAACATCATCACAACGAGCCGGCCAGTAATCACCGCCAGTGAGGAGCTCGCATCTGGCTCCAATTCCAAATGGTTCACATGGCAGAGCCTAAACAGACTGAGAGTGGGTTTCGGCAGACGCAATTATCTCATGAAATTATGGGGATTCAGCACAACCGAGCAATGTGCTTGTTAGGAGAAGCACACCATGGATAATTTTCTGAGCTGCCCCGCAGCACCACAATGCAATCCTCAAGATGTGGCCGTGCCAACACCAGAAGCGGTGGCCTGTGCAGAATATTGGGTAAAGACTGCATAGGTTGGACATGAGACACGAAGAAGACTACGATACTGTGGTAGACCATATGGGAAAATCTCATTAAAGACATCTTTGTAGAACTTTCTTTTGAAGATAGCAATGATTGATGTGATCACAAAGCAGTGACACAGTGCTATCTTATAACGCGATAACATTGTATTTATGACCTTATTATTTTCTTCAGTACGGGTGTTGCCTTAAAAAATTTGAAACTGTTGCTTGAAAGCAAATGACAAAAAAATAACCAAAGCAAAATACAAAATTGACTTTAAATAGACACGTTATCTCATTGTCCTCATCGTGGTTGTGAACGAGCCACCACTTGTGTTGTGATGGTTGCATGTTGCAACGAGCATTTGCTCGGTTTTCTCGACTCCACAAACAACGGTGACACGGCGATGGCAGCGCGGTGCACAAATAGCAAAACGCTCAAAACACGAGTCATTAAAACCGCCCTAAAACAGAAACCTATTAAAAATATATATTCCGTCAAATTGGCGACGTTGTGGGCAGCGATCCTTCTTCACAGGCGTCTAGGTTTTTTTTTCTTAAATATTTTTGTTGTTGTTACAATACAGGATATGTCCTCAGTGAAAAAAAATTAACGTGAAGATTTTCATCTTAAAAAATAAAAAAAAATGTGCACAGTTTCACGGGCAGCGAGGCACCCGAGATGCAGATGCTCAAACCCCGATGACAACGAAACGTTCCAAAAAAAAAGCGTCTCTCCTGAACCAATTAAACGTGACAGCTACCTTCGGGCGACTTCAAGAAAATCCCCTTCCGCCTTCATGCCTGACGTGTTTAAACTGTTTGGGATCCTGCGAAACGCGACGGTTCACTTCCGAGACACGCGGAGTGGTGCCGTGCGCGCGACTCTGCACGTTCCGTGGCATGCTCACGCCGCCCCCCCCACCCCCCCCACCAAAGCCGCGTACCTTGAAGTCGTGCCCTCCGCTGCACGCAAATATCAATTCGTGTAAAAAAATGAAGATGAATGCGGCACGAGGCGTGGAGCCCGTAACGCGGCCCTCCCTGACAAGACGGACGGGGGACTCGGTCAACATAATTGACTCGGACGCAGCGGTATAATTGGTGGTTAACTCGGTAATTAAAAATGTGAGTGAAAGTGGATGTGAACATTTGTAATTAGAAAAAAAAACGTATGCCTCTGTTTAACCTTTCTTTTTTTACTCAATTTGACCTCAGTGCCGCAATTGTCACGAGATGCATAAACAAAAAGGAACTCTCGCAGAGCATGCAAGCCCCCCCCCCCCCCCCGTGGTTGGGAGCGGTCCGTAGAAGTGGATGTTATGGAAGTATTTGTGGGTATCCCTTCAGTAATGCAAACGGCAGAGGGCAGCACTTGCACACCGGTGCAGCTACAGAGAGCAACATGCACGCGGAAGGTCCCAACGGATGTTTAATTCTCAGAAAGTGGATTTTCGCCAGAATAAGTCTCAAATAAATTGTGTATGATAGTTGTCGGTGACTTGAAACTCGAGATTAATCACAGGCAAGTGAAACCCGGATTATAACCCAGCGTCACGGCAATGGCAGATCAGTGCTCTGACCCCCTGGCACCTCTGAAAATAGAATTCTTCTCGTAGGAACCTCCTGGTTACACCAGCCCACAGGCAGGTGATTATTGTGTCCGTCGTGCAAGGAGGGGCTGGGTGGGGAGGGTGGGGCTGGGTGGGGGGTGGGAGGGGTGGGGCTGGGTGGGGAGGGGCTGGTCACCCAGTGGTGCCCTTATAAAACTCAACGTTTAATCTACTCACGCCGGCTTGTGCCCGCCCTCACAGTCGGGCATATTTGCGGAATAAACCACGCCGCCGTTGACCCTGGCCATTGACCGAGCAACCCAACGTTCCTACCAGCTCCCTCCGCAGGAATGTGTTTTTTTAGGGACCGCGATTTCCCCCTCTCGGAGGCACATGCTATGGAATTCCATGTACGAGTTTGGCGACTCAAAATTATCATCGTATATATCCTCCAAATAAAACAAATGACTCAACTTTAATTTCTACCTGTTTTACCAAATAATGCCATCAGTGTTTAAAATAGTTTAAATCTATAATTGTAAAATTATTCTAGTTTTTTGTTCGCTCGTGTTGTGTAGGTTCATCACTTGTTATGATCACTGTAATTTAAAGTAAATGCATATATTTCCAACAACAATAAAAATGTGGAAATGAAATCAGCAGCTTAGAGTAATGCAAAGTGAACATCAGCCAATGCATGTCTATTAAGCCAACATTCATCATCGCCATCAATGTCAGCCATCAACTATCCACTGCTGGATGAAGACCACCTCCAGCTGTAATTTCGTGATGTAACAATCCATCCAGCTCTCCCACACAAGAGCCTCCTCTAGGTCGACTCAACCTTAAATGCGTCCTTGATGGGGTGTGTAAACACGGGCACTGGGGAGACAAAGGTGGCTTGCACATTGTGCTGGCCACACAACCCTCTCATGCGCCATGCAGAGCTTACTAAGAGGCGCTCACTAACAGCGCTCGCCCCAGCAATCTCTATTAATGGCTGTATGGGGGTAATCGTTGCTCGTTTTCTATGTGTGTGCGCATATGAGCATTTGGAAGTCATAAAAAAAAGAAAATGTGTTCGTGGCAGAACTGTATTAGTCCTAACTCTGTTTGGAGAAAATGATGAAAAACCAGACCAAGAAAAGAAACATCAATCAGACCTTTTTTGCAAGCTGTAGTCCCCGTAAACTAGATGTGCAATGGGCTTGAACAGGAATTGCGCAATCGAAAGAAGATATAGAACAGCAGGATTCCAGCTTAAAGAGGCTTGCTGCTGGCGAGAGAAGTGGTAAGGTACACTACTAACAGCGGATAGTTTTCCTGTTAAGAGACCACATGCGCTGTAATGGATGTGAGAAAAAAGAATAAAGAGAGAAGTGGCCTTGGGTTGGTTATTATTCCATCTTCTAACCGCCTTTATCAGCTATGCAGATACTACACCCTGATTCTGAATACCAAAAAATGACAGCTCTGTGGTAGACAACATCTGGAAGGTCTGGCAATTACCGTGAGAGGTTATTTGATGAAAAATTGTGCCGAAGGTAGATTCTTAAGTTGAGCTGTCAACACGCGTCTCATTGGGCTCATTTGATTGATACTGTAGCGGCTTTAGAGCCGAGTCCTGTCCAGAGAATAGATGCCACTTCTTGGTCAACATTCGCTTCCAACAGCCTCAATTTGCTCCATTCATTGATTTTGTTTGATATTTCTATTTTTAGTAAATGTTAAGGTGCGGCCCTGTATTTACTTACTCACAGCACCGCTGGCAGAAGAGCCTTCACTGGAGTTAACTCTAAAGACAGCCCAACTATAGGGTGCTTCGGCATACTCTTCCACACTGCTCCCACGTCTTTAAAGACGTCGGAGTACCCACACTTTGACGCCCACCACATGCGATCTGCCAAGTGGCTTTTACTGTAGTGTACACATTTATACTGCTGGCTTGACAGAGACTGGGGGTGATGGGGGATTTGTGGCGGGGCTTGCTCCGATGTTTCAGCTGTCGATTACAAGTCAAGTTTACGAACAATTACACCATCCTCTTAGGTTTTTTCGGTAAAGTCACGAAGGTAAAATAATAATAAAATTAAAAAAAGTAATAATTAAAATAAAATAATAAATCACGACGTTTCGGAGGCAACACAAGTCTCCGTCATCAGGTGGGGCCGTCACAGCTAGATTAACTTCTATTATTTTTTTTTATTATCATTTTACCTACGTGACTTTACCGAAAAAACCTAAAAGTATGAATCCTTGCAGTCACGAAAGCTTCAAATCTAGAACAATTACACCCACAGCGGTGTCCCTGTATTTTAGTCATTCAACAAAACAATATAATTTGGTCTAGATTTGAAGCTTTCGTGACTGCGGGAATCCATACTCTCTCTGGTTCTTTCGGTAAAGTCACGTGGGTATAAAATAAAATAAATGTGCCCTTTTTAAGCAAAGCAGACGATAAGAACAAAAATATGGAAAATGTATTATGAGGTGTCAGCACTCGTTATGACTTTTATCCATTTCATTTCAAATCATTACATGTGAATGTTGGTATGTGCCATGAGTTTTACCGCAGTAGAATGCAGCTTAGCAGTTTTTAAAAAGTTAATTGGAGGCTACCATTTGCATAATGACTATTTTCATGCCTTGAAGGTTGCTGAACAAAAGTAAAAACAAAAACATTATTCAATTAATTCAGCTTAATGAAAGCGCTGAGGAAAGTCGCAAGCACAAATACGAGGTAATTAAGCGTAAATATACCCAATCAAGATAACATCGGAACACGAATTGTTATTATTTGGTTTTATTTGGTGTTGTGATGTCATTAATTAACGTTCGTCGCTCAACTATGTGTATGCTGCTGTGGTATAACGGTGAGCACACTGACAATCCAGGGGTGTGCTTTTATCTCCTGGCACGATAGTTCAAACCGCCACGGCGCTCTGCATCCAGCGGTAAACGTGCACACCAGAGTCGCTCGGCTAGTCGCGCATGGTGGGGTTAAGTGCGGGCACTCCCACCTGTTTTGAGATGTCTGACCCGCGTGGAAGAGTAGGCCAAAACAACCTTTCAGGGGGCTCTCTAGATCTCCCTTCAGCGGAGGCCCTTCTGTCTGTAGTGGAGTGAGCAGGTCATTGCATTGCTGCGCCCTTAACCCTTAGCTGTGAATCTTTTGATGACTGTTCGTTCGTCCGCGGTTGATAACTGAGCAGGCCAAACCACCCTCCAGAGCTGCCTCTGATAGAAGCCCTTCCGCTAGCGGCGGTGCGAGCAAGAAATTCGTAGGGCTGCACCTTTATCTTCATAATTACTCAATTATTTATTTTTAAAATTTAAGAACTGATGCATGATGGAGGATCGCTTAAGTGCCAACCACTTAATTATTTAAAAATCCCTCTGTGATGTTGTCGGGGAGCACCACTACATCACGGGTAAAAAGGTTTTTTCACTTGTAAATGACCGTGCTCTTACCCATGCCCACCAATTAGCATGAATATAGCCATAACCGCGCCGTGCGCCCATTAAAATACTACGGTCTCCGATGAAGGCACTTGTTCATAAATAGAGTGTGCATCTCGTCGTTTAATACTGCACGGCCATGTGTCTCATATTAATCAATGGCCATGCAATATGGTCGGTCTCTCTTTGTATGCCAATGAAATATGTACAAGCTGTTGACATTTTAGTGACCGGTATTTTTTGTTACATCACTGCTCGACACCATGATAATGTTTCATGTTGCTTTAAATGTAAATTAACGATTAACAGCCCGACAAGATAAATGCAACTGAAGGAAAATTCGATCTTATTGACCGACCTGAGTTGGTTAAAAAAAAAACCACGAGATTTTGAAATATATTGCGTAACGTGGATCTTAAGACAAAAAAGTGTCAATAAGGGTAAATGATTATTCTATTTGTTTCCCGCTTGGTGAATGGCATTGGCTGTGGCCCAACGATGATGTTATACATTAAACGTACACCGAGAGAATGGCTTTGGGTTGTGGAGTGAGCTGCCCTCTAATGGGGACTAATGGACCATAATGCCTCATCCAGGGACAATTGCAGGCTCCGGAGAAGCTGCAGACGCTTTATTTTCTTGCAGGGGGAGGAAGTCGTTCGTCTTTAAACCGTGCAGCCAATCAGGTGACGGCGAGGCTGTCTTGCAGTGTTGAACACAGCCAATCAGGTGACAGCGAGGCTGTCTTGCAGTGTTGAACACAGCCAATCAGGTGACAGCGAGGCTGTCTTGCAGTGTTGAACACAGCCAATCAGGTGACAGCGAGGCTGTCTTGCAGTGTTGAACACAGCCAATCAGGTGACAGCGAGGCTGTCTTGCAGTGTTGAACACAGCCAATCAGGTGACAGCGAGGCTGTCTTGCAGTGTTGAACACAGCCAATCAGGTGACAGCGAGGCTGTCTTGCAGTGTTGAACACAGCCAATCAGGTGACAGCGAGGCTGTCTTGCAGTGTTGAACACAGCCAATCAGGTGACAGCGAGGCTGTCTTGCAGTGTTGAACACAGCCAATCAGGTGACAGTGAGGCTGTCTTGCAGTGTTGAACACGGCCTAGCAGGTGACAGTGAGGCTGTCTTGCAGTGTTGAACACAGCCAATCAGGTGACAGCGAGGCTGTCTTGCAGTGTTGAACACAGCCAATCAGGTGACAGCGAGGCTGTCTTGCAGTGTTGAACACAGCCAATCAGGTGACAGCGAGGCTGTCTTGCAGTGTTGAACACAGCCAATCAGGTGACAGCGAGGCTGTCTTGCAGTGTTGAACACAGCCAATCAGGTGACAGCGAGGCTGTCTTGCAGTGTTGAACACAGCCAATCAGGTGACAGCGAGGCTGTCTTGCAGTGTTGAACACAGCCAATCAGGTGACAGCGAGGCTGTCTTGCAGTGTTGAACACAGCCAATCAGGTGACAGCGAGGCTGTCTTGCAGTGTTGAACACAGCCAATCAGGTGACAGCGAGGCTGTCTTGCAGTGTTGAACACAGCCAATCAGGTGACAGCGAGGCTGTCTTGCAGTGTTGAACACAGCCAATCAGGTGACAGTGAGGCTGTCTTGCAGTGTTGAACACGGCCTAGCAGGTGACAGTGAGGCTGTCTTGCAGTGTTGAACACAGCCAATCAGGTGACAGCGAGGCTGTCTTGCAGTGTTGAACACAGCCAATCAGGTGACAGCGAGGCTGTCTTGCAGTGTTGAACACAGCCAATCAGGTGACAGCGAGGCTGTCTTGCAGTGTTGAACACAGCCAATCAGGTGACAGCGAGGCTGTCTTGCAGTGTTGAACACAGCCAATCAGGTGACAGCGAGGCTGTCTTGCAGTGTTGAACACAGCCAATCAGGTGGCAGCGAGGCTGTCTTGCAGTGTTGAACACAGCCTAGCAGGCGCGCGCGCGCGAGGCTGGGCGGCACGGTGGAGCAGTATCAACACGTGCGCCTCATCGGCAGGAAGGGCCTCGGTTCGATTCCCGACTTGGGCGCCTTTCTGTGAAGACTTTGTGTAATCTACCCCCCTTTTCCCCGCATGCTCTGGTTTTCTTCCGTAGCTACAAAAAAATACAACGTCACGATTGGTGTGGGCAAAAACATTCCAAAGCAGGACCCTTCTGAGAAAGTGTCTAAAGATTCCGTGTGGCTTTCCCAGGAAAATGAGCCATTTATTCATGTCCCCGTGTGCACATGGTAAGACTGTTGAGGAACTTGTGCTTTGCATTCACCTAACGTGATTGAGGTGGGCATAGCCATCGAACAAAGACGGTCACTGCATCGCGCACTCTCAGATGTGCATCTGTGGCCATTGGGAAATGCTATTCCTTCCGATATTAGGAAGGCACCGGAGCTACGCGCTTTTAAATAATCGAGATTGAAACCACATTTCTTTAGAACTGCTTTTTTGTGTTTAGTTTGTTGTCCTACCCCCGCACCTCCGATTAGCGCGGTTGGCTACGTACTGTGCGAAAGAAGTTCAACATGCGAGGAACACATGGATTAGGTAACTGACACAGATTACACTGATATACGTGAAGATAGCTTGTAGAGCAAGGAACAGACACAACGTTGTCAAGAACACTGAGTAGGTTTTGGTGGCAGGGCACATCGCGAGGAGGGGTGGTGGCTGCTGGACGAGACTAGTGACGGAATGGCAGCTAAGGGAGAGGAACACGTCTAAGCGGATGACCACCGCAAAATAACGATGAGATCATCTTTTTGTGCAGGAGTTTGATGGATCGTGGGCAAGGCAAGACCAATAGGGATGGCGACGGCATGGGGAGGGCCTTTATCCAGGAGTGGATATACCGTGGCTGGTGATGATGATGATAAGTGCAGAGTGGTGCAGCAGGGTTAGGTCCACCTAGAGTTCAAAGTATTGACGCAGCTGTGTATTGAGCTGAGATGACCGACGGGAGTTTACGATGTCCGTTGCCACCGGCATTGTTCATGACAAGGAATCGAACCCAGACGCAAGACACTCGAATGTGATCATGTGCATTACAATCCCAGCTTAGTAATTGCTATACAAAATGGACGTTTCATATATACTGTATTGACATGTCATATATATACAGATTTGGTTTTCTTTGCGATTGTTTCGCACTCTTGTCAAACTTTACCTTAATCTCTCAGGTTTGGTAAGCTGTGTGCAGTGTAAGGACGAGGAATGATGTTTCAGAAATTATCAGTCAGCTCGTGTTAAATTGTGCCCTGACTCATTTTTATTTAAGTTAAAATTTACATTTCGCTTAGCATTTTGCACCACGCCAAACCTTTTTCGAAGAGAAATAATGGACGGTAAATTTTACAGACACACCCTCTCCCTTTCACAGGGCTATACCAAGTAAATGAAACTGAAACTCTGTCTCTCCCGCGATCGTTCTCCGTGCTTACAAGAGTGATGTTTTTACTGTAGCCATCTCTATACATGGTTATATATTCTAGATTTGAAGCTTTCGTGACTGCAAGGATTCATATTCTTAGGTTTTTACTCGGTAAAGTCACGTAGGTAAAAAACATTAAAATTAATAAAA
Organism: Lampetra fluviatilis; assembly: GCF_964198595.1. NCBI lineage: Eukaryota > Metazoa > Chordata > Hyperoartia > Petromyzontiformes > Petromyzontidae > Lampetra > Lampetra fluviatilis. Next base: position 8,154,042 of record NC_136323.1, on the reverse strand, counting down.
GTAAAATAAAATAAAAATCACGACGTTTCGGAGGCAACACAAGCTTCCGTCTTCAGGTGGAACCGACAGCTGTATCAAGTACAGCCACGACAGCTGTACTTGATACAGCTGTCGTGGCTGTGACGGTTCCACCTGAAGACGGAAGCTTGTGTTGCCTCCGAAACGTCGTGATTTTTATTTAATTTTACCATTATTAATTTTAATGTTTTTTACCTACTTGACTTTACCGAAAAAACCTAAGAATATAATTATATGTATGGTTAGGATTAGATAAATTTAGAGACAATAAAAAAAAACTCCACAAAACCTCAATTGGCATCATTGTACAGTATGATACATTTGTTAGTGATGTTTACTTCAGAGACCTGATACTGATCACTTCACACGTATGGTGATGTCTAGGTTTAACATGTTGTGAATGTTACACGAGACGTGAAGGCAAGCACATCTGAATTCAAAGCTTTGCTACCCAACTAAATTTACACCTTGGTTCCAGAAAATGGCAGTGTTTATGAGCTTAGAGTTTCATGTAACAATGTCATTATCCAGGAAAAAACCCCACACTCCACGCATATACAAATGTTATGTAACATCGTAATGTAATTATTGATGCAGCAACGTTTTAGTGAGTCTATTGGTCGCGAAAGGCGACGTGATAAACAGTCTAATGACTCTTATTCAGGAGGGTTCTGCAGTGTGTCTGTACGGTCGGTTACATTTTTGTATCGAGTGTTTTGTACCCAGAGAACCCGCCCCCCCCTACACACAGCGATAACGTTCAGAGCACCACACAGATGGGTTCATCAATCCCCTCGCTGGACTGCCATCTCCTAGCCACTTGACATCACAAAAAAGGCAAAGATCCCCTGTATAGCCCAATTAACTCTTGGGGCAAGTGCTGTTTGCGAGTCGCACCTATAAAGGCCAACACGGCGCATTAAAGGGGTTGGTGGCCAACACCACACCCGGTCTCCCTTAGTGCTGATGTTTACACACTGCCCTAGGTACTCGTTTAATGCTCAGTCAACCTAGGTAAGGCCCAGGACAGGATGAGATATTCGTCACTGATGTTGGCTGTGAGCAGGAATCGAACTTAGGTCGTCGGGTGAGCAACCACTGTGCCACCACTCCCCATCATGTGATCCACCAGCCACCGGTCGATAAGACATTGAGTGCGTACTAATTATTATACTGATGGGACTTAAAAGTCATCTGCCAAACTTTATAGAAAAGTATGTGTTAAGCGAATTGCGTGCCATTTATATTATCACTGAAATAAAGCAATGAAAAAGGCCTAATGCCCGCAAAACAAAATAACAATTGCAAAAGTTTAATTTATGATGGGATGTGGGAAAAATATATAATTGTAATAAATCTTCATTGAATAGAACCCAGAGGGGGTTTTCCTTTTCTTATTTTTTTCAAATTCAACCAAAACCAAATGCTTATTCGGTAATCACGTAAATCACATTTTACGTTTTGATATTATTCGTTTTCCGTGGCCAGATTAGCCGGTCGCACGACCAACCACAAATTCACTCCCGCCACCTTTTGGACCGTCCGTCATCGTTGGCTTTTCGATGAAGGATGCCACGCTTTTTTTGTTGTTGTTGTTGTAGCTTAAGGCGGTGGCAAAAAAAAAGTTATAAGGCTTATCAATCAAAAACGGCTGTCAAAAAACAGACTTGGCCCAACAACTGAAGTCAAGCGATTGATTTTTTTTGGAGGCAAGCCCCACCCCCACCCCCCCTTCTCTTGCAGAGGGCACGAGCCTTTCATTCCCCTTCATCCACCGGTCATCATCGCCGCGCTGGACCTGCTGAATCTTCTGCCAAATATAGCCGGCGTATCTGTCCGTCGCGGCCGATATGGTAACGTAATATGCTGACGCGAGCGGGCGGGGAGTGATAACCGGGATGAAAGCGGCCGTGAAGCGGGGGAGGAGGGGAGGGGGGCGATGATGTGAGCGGGTGGGGGCGGCTTGCTGGCCGGAGGTAGACCAGCAGGGAAACGGTTTGGCGAGGGAGGAGGAGGGAGAGATTTCACTTAGCTCCAATTTAATCGCCATTATTAATGTATGATGGGGGTGGAGTGGGGGAGGGGGGCTTTGGGTAGGGGGGGGGTCGCTGGTGGGGGCGGTGGGAGAGGACAGATTGTGACGTCGCGGCTGTCGTACTTGATAGCGTTGGGCGACCGAGGTGCTGAACGTGCACCACTCTGCGCGTTTGGTCGCCACTGTTTTGGATTTATTTTCTCGCAATTGAATTGTTCAGTGCGCTTGATATTTAAACAGGAACGTGTAAAAAATATGTATTAAAGGTTTGGTTGTACTTACCCGAGCCTCTGACTTAATCATCCGGCGTGTAGCCCTTTTCGTCAGATCTTGGAAGTAGTTAAGCAGCGGTGAGCCTACATAGCGCCTAGATGGGACGTGACCGTGCGAAACAGATGGCGATATGGGCTGCGGGGCTCTGTACCCACACGCACCCACCTCCACCAGCGCGATGAAGTTCGTTAAACAACCTCCATGAACCGGGCGTGAGGAGGGCTCTCATCTAGCGGTGGATTGACGCACGTGCTCGCCACGTGATCTTGCCGGGTTGTGTGTCTCGACTCGTAGCGACAGGCTGGGGTTAGCGTTTAAGACGTCATCAATGCTGGCTTTACTGTTATGTCGCATTACGTATGGACACAATTAAAATTAATTTGTTTTGTTAATATATAAAAACCTATCCTATTTTTGTAATTTTGTTTTTGTAATGATATTTAATAGAGTAAACATCAACACATATGCTTGCAGTGGATAAGGAAGCATGAATTGAAAATGTCTTACACTCATGTATTTTACTGCTTTTTAACAGAAAACAATTTCTACTGCCGTGGATAATGCTGCTCAGTTGGCCTTCAGTATAAAGAACAGCAACGACATGAGAGAATACGTTGACATATAACCTTTCACTTATTTTAAAAAGAGCCATAGCCTGAAACCGTAGCACATATTATATATATGGTGGCCCAAAAGTGAAGCCACATAGAATTATATATTATTCTTTTAAGAAATCACAGATGGGGAATTTAATTAATTTCAACAAGTGTTCAAACATAATCTAGGTTTTTTTGGGGTTAGATCGCATAAATATAAAAGTGTCGTCAAACCCGCCACCACCCGACATAGCCAATTAGTAAGGTTTGTCACGTAAACAGAACGTGCCAATTCGTTAATAGCACCGCACACCGGTGTGTTGGAGAAAATTCGCAACATTTAAATGTTGTGGCGGGTTTAACGACACATTTATATTCATGTGATCTAACCCAACAAACCAATGTGATGGACAATGGTGTGTTGTTTAAATTCACTCAGGGTTCTTGGTCCAGTTTTGTGAACGACGGATTTGAGGTGACCCCACAAGAAAAAGAAATAATAGATTGTATTAATAATAGATACAATATTAACTTACAGAATGAACAATACAATTGTGTTTATGTCGGTGTAAAACATAAATAAATGTGTCCTGACTCTTGGACCACCCTGTATTAATATATGTGTACACATATTACGGTTTATGCTTCAAATGAAGATAGGTGGATTATGACATTGCAATATCATGATATATGGGGAAGGGGAGGGGGCTTGGGAAAGCCTTCAGCCAGCAGTGGATCGATTGTGCTGAAGATGACTGTCAATGAAGATAGCGGTGTCGTGTTCTTCATTCTGGAAACACGTGTGCGTCGTGCAGCTCATTATTTGTCAACATCATTGGCTGCTGGATTGAAGGCCCCTCCGCAAGCTGCCGCAATCAAGGACAGGAAATAAAGGGGGTGGACCTGAGCAGGTTTTTTGAGCGCTTTTGTGCTGGATAATGAAACGCTTACTTTTTATACGTATAAGCCAACATGTGAGGGCACACACGTGCGTTTTAGATACGTTTTCGGATTTACGAGCCCCCTTCATTCTAAATCTTGTCACGGAGTGTATATATGTATTTTGATTTTTTCACAAGTGATTATAGACTACAAAATGTTTTTGCTGCAACCTTGGTAAGGCTTTTTTAAAGCCTATCAATCAAAGCTGGGCCTCCCAGGAGGCTGGTACAGTAAACCCTTCCGCACTCTGTCCGTGGGAGCTCTTGAATTCCTGACCCAATGAAAGGCAAGGAAGGTGGTCACTTTGTCCATAAAACGGTCAATTATTTATATCCCTGATGTTATTTGCAGGAAAAAAATGGCAGCCCGTCAATACTCAAATGCATCTTTTTTCGCTCGGTCAATAACCATGCTTTCCGCGATTATTTGACGAGGGCAGGGTTGTTATTTTTGCTGTTGTTGTTGTTAAGCTTGAAAAATCCGGTACTCAAATTTAATGAGGACAAAAGGCCACACACACACTCCAAAGTGAGCCACTCAGAGTAAGGTGAATGGATGGAATGTCGGGAGCAAAGACAAACAGATTTGACATCCAGGGACATTTTCCTATTGGCTGCTGTGTCATTGCTTTGGGCAATGTGATTTTGGATCCTTACATGTGGGGCCACATTGTCAGCAGAGGGCAGTGTAAAATAAAAATCCACTGTTGTACTGTACTACGGTCCAACATCTATGCTTACCTTACAAACCCACACTGACCAGCATGGGTAAGTGTGGTCAAATAATCCCCACGGTCCGCCGTGGTGCGGGAAGGCCTTCGTCCAGCAAGCGGCATGATAAAAGGGCTCTATATACGAACAATACATGTGGGAAATTGATAAATTGTTCCTACTTTGAACTGGTACGAGTGTCCGTTGTTTATTTTATCCCAGCCCAGTCGAACCCCGGTGACCTGCAATAGATTCACGGGTGATGCACATCAGTGGCGAGCCGCACAGCACCGTGGCTGTCCGCCACAAGTGAATATTGGTGCGGCGTGCATAAATCAGCGGTGGAGGAACGGAGGTGGCCAGGTGGTAACGCTGGCATCGCCACCCTCTCGTGTGCTGTGTTGGTCGCGGTTAGGTGCCTTTTAACCAGCTCTTGTGTGTACGTTCTGAGAGGATGAATCAGCGGTATTTGTTTCGTTATGTTATCTCAGGTTTCCCTTTGCAATGGATGCATTTGTATGAATGGGCTCTCAGATGATACTAGATGAAAGTGTAATTGATTTTAACATGTAAGTGGAGCACTCTGTCCTTTGTTTATGATGACAAACAGTGTACACACCTTGGTGAACCTGCTGCTCCTGCATGAAGGCATCCCACATTTTAAGTCCAACCCGGTGTGCTTGCCTACCGTGCGACCGCTCCCCGAAAGTTGTATAAACTTGAATTTCCATAATAAACTCTCCGTTTTCGGCTAAAGTGGATGGACTCTAATTATGAATACATATTTAATTGGTGATTCAAAACATTGAGATAAAAAATACAAACTCGCCCTCCTCCCCCCCACCACCAATCATTATTCCGAGGCTCATTTCACACACCGGTGATAAAATATAATACATTAATGTATGTTAAGTGTGCTACATTAAATGTTAAAGCAATGTTGAATGCTAAACCAATGTTAAGGCAATGTGCGTTGGTTTGTGTGCATGCATGTAATATTCCACTCTCAGAACTTATTGACTGTCCACTATATATATACCTTTATATATAGATTTCCTTTATTGAATTTAAATGAAAGTGCATTGAGATGACATTTCTCTTTTTCAAGGTTGACATATATAGTGTAAATATATAACCTGGATGTGTCCCCCGCACATACCACTCTTATAAATAGCCTGCCTATGTGCCTGGGCAAGATATTTACAAATATCTGTGTGTTCTCTCACTCAGTCTGACTTTCTGCTTGCTTGGCTTCATTGGTGTCTGCTCCCGTATTGGCCCAAATTCCTCTTATGCCCCCCCCCCCCCAACTGGTTTGTAATCCCTCGACGCATAACTGTGCATGCTTCAGAAGCAATCCAATAATGCACGCTATTCAGACTCACTCCACCGAGCTTTAATTATTTCCAATCAATCAAATGCACTGTATGCATGGAACGTCCCAGCTTTGGGTTGGCTACATGATCATAATAATTATTATTTATGCAACAACTAATGTAATGGAAGTGAACCAAAACACAGTAGTGGACACATTTGTGTTGTTATTGGTCTTATGTGAGCAGTGTTCGCGCAAGTCGAAGTTGGGGCTGATTATTTAGCAAAATGCCTTGTGAGTACGTGATTTTAAACTCACGTGGGTTTTGACTCACACATCGTCCACAAAGTTGGAAAGCAGACGTTTTAGATCATTTGCCTACTTGCTGAAATGCTTACACGGTGATGCACGGTCACACACTGATTTAGCGGCCAGGTTAAATTTACATCCCAAAATTTGCCCTGCATCGCTGATGAGCAGCGCACTGGTTATTGCCTATCATTTTACATGTTTTGAATGGAAAGTTATTCCTTCATTTTAACTGGATACAAGACAATGCTCCCTCCCTCCCACCAGCCAGCAAAACTTTTCAATAAAAAAATATGAATGAATGGCACAAAATACAATGAATCCCGCTACAGAAAATGTCGAGCATGATTAAACAATTATCACGATGCATTAGACAATTTACAAGATAAATTAAATATTAGTTACAAGCAATTGGAAATTGCATTTTACACGTTCTGTCATGAGATTGTTTTACGTGAATTAAAAAATATTTTTTCTTTTATATAAAATCTCTTTTTAATATAAAAATGTAACCGTACATATCAGTTGCAAATGCAAATCTCACATTTTGGTTATCTAGAAGGTGTTGAGTGAAGCTATTCTATTATTGTGACTATAACCTTCAGCTAATGCTTATTTCATTATAAAGAATGTGCAACGAGTTCTACGTTTAAAATAACGGCATCTGTTTACAAAACAAAATCCAAAATATACGTCATTCCTTGCATATTTTACTTCAAAAATAATCATCGCACATTTCATGAAACCTAATTGAGCAACTACAATACGATTGTAGTTGCTCTTTGAGGTAAAAAAAACATGATATTCATATTGTTGTGAACAGCCGCTGCGAGAAAGCCGATGCATTAACAACACTTTGGTTTAAGAAGTGAATGACAATACCACAATCAAATAACTCTCCACTTGCTACATTGCGAGAGGGCACTTGATACGCTAACTTCCCATTGAAATGAGAGCTCACTTGATCCACCGGTTTACCCTGCTCATGTTCATGCACAAATTATTTTTAAAATGTATTTGTTCTCAGCAACGTCTGAAGTAGAATGTACGGATTTTTCGCGCATCTGGGAAGCCTGCCAATGCCGATGTTACTCTAAACTCCCTTTGCGTTCGTCGGAGAGAGTGACCCCATTGCGTAAGCGCTTTTAGGAGCGGATTGAGTGGACACAATCATTACTCGTCCACCATCCGCTTACTGCAAATGCCACCCCGACAGCTGCTCTGAGCTGCATAAAACACAGGATGCACAATTTCTGGACTATGCCACTGGTTTATCTATATATATATACATCTTAAACCTAATGTGTGAAAATGAGACTCGGCCACTTTACACCCTTTGGTATGATGTCCCTGATGTGCCAGGCCATGCAGGTACACCCGTGTCTGCATGTGCTCTCTGAGACTCGGTTCATGTGTCCAATGTGAGCCGGTGCTGTGCACAATCACGGCCATGCACAATTGTATAGATGGCATGAGGCCGTGCATGGGTAATGTGCGTTGATTTGTGGTGAGTATATGCGCGCATTCTAGATTTGAAGCTTTCGTGACTGCAAGTATTCATATTCTTAGGTTTTTTCGGTAAAGTCACGTAGGTAAAAAAATCTAAATTAATAAAAGTAAAATAAAATAAAAATCACGACGTTTCGGAGGCAACACGTGACTTTACCGAAAAAACCTAAGAATATATATGCGCGCACACATACTGTACTTTTGTATATGCAGTAAAAGCAAACTAACGCGAGTTTACAGCATGGAGTAGCCAACACAAGATGAGAAGATTAGGGGGGATATTAATATAATATTGCAAATTGCATGATTTTATTTAACGAGTAATTTATACCGCCATTGTGCACATTGACATTGTGTTTTATATACGTATGTAGTGATTTGGCAAAAAACACTTCACTATGCCTGGAATATGTGATTAAAAAAAGCAATCTGGAACACCTTATTTGGCCGGGTTTGTTTTCCTGCGCCTTAAACAGTGCATGGCATATGCAGAGGCATGCGCACACAGCAGCTAAATAAACACGGTGATATTTACAGCGGAAGTAAGCGATAATTTCTTCATTGTGGAACTCATTTAGAATGAACCGCGCTCGAATTTATAATATTAACACGAGCATGAATATTGCACGGTCTGCATGCATGAGACACTCATTATAAATGGCATTAGGCCATGCATGGGTAATGCGTGTGGGTGTATAAATATATATTTTTAATAAGTTTTGCTGATTTTATCACTCGAGCAGAGGTTAACGTTTCAAACTACGCCCATTAGAGTTAACCACCTCAGTCCCTACCCATACTTGAATGGAGCTGAGTTTGTTTTATTTAGAAAAGTTAAGAAGCGCCAGTGAGAAGTTGACTCTTTCCACTTGTACATGGAAGCTTCCAATATGCATTACATGATCCAAGTCTAAACCATGCATACTACGTACCATAGACAGCCTCATCCATTCACATCAATTGGTGAGTTTAATAATGTATTAGATATGCATCTTGTATTCATTTTAAAGCACTGATGGATCTATGAGTCGCATGAAACAAAAAGCTCGCGTAACCAACCCGCAGTAGCCAGCCCTGCGGAGGATAGTCACCCAACCCCCGCTCGACTGACACTTGGTGGGACCGGCTTCTTTTAGCAGTGGCTTGAGCAAATAGCTGTCAATTATTATAATAATACTTCCATAAGTATCATTCATTTGATATTTTCTTGTATTTCTACGAACATCTACGAATTTGTGGGAAGCCAACAGTGGGTATTTATCCTATGTATACACCGGACACCGCTGTATGGAATGTCCACCAGTCACTTGGTGGTGTGAAATAACGTGAGTAACCGCTCCAAGCTAATTTTAGACGCACACTTTTACCGCATTTAAAATGTGCTCTGGTCTACCTCGCAAGGGATATTAGCACGGCTAGCATGGTTGCCTCCGTAGAGATGCGAAACAAGTTCAACATACATGCATAAATATCCGTCCTTCTCTGCTCTTTAAGCAAATTAAGTGAACACGTTTTTGTTCGATAAGCCCATGATTGGGTTGGCATGCGAGTCATCGTTAAACATTTTTTCCCCCGAATCACCGTGCAATGATGAGCAATGAAGGGGAGGTTAGGGGTGGGGTGGACGTACCAGGGTGCAGAAGTGGTCAGGTGGAGTCCCGCACGTGATGTCCGGCGGGTCGAGGCGCACCTTGGCAAACTTGGTCATGTCGGTCGCCTCGGGCTGGCACGCGTGGTACTCCCAGCCGGGCCCCTCCTCCGTGTGAATCATGCTCTTGCACTGGTCGTAGCGATCCCTTTCGGCCGACGTGGGCGCACCCAGAAGTAGCCAGCAGGCCTGTGCCGACAGCAGCGCTTGCACGCCCGGCCACATGATTCCTCGCCTTTGTCGCATGAGCCGGTAGGGAGGATCCCTCTCCCTCCTTTTTTTACACGCTTATTGCACTGTGCATTAACACGGTTAATGCTTTGCTTCGTCTTCCCCTTGTGTGTGTGTATAGTACGATTGTTATTGTTATATGTAAATATTCCTTCTATTATAAATGTAATGTGTACTTATTATCTATACGCTGGCAGTCTTTATTGTTAATTGCAGCGACAACTTTGAAGGGGAATCCCCCCCTCCCCCTTCTATGTGAGACGGGCTGCTGTGTGTCGTCTTCGTTGCATTGCAATCCAGATCTCCACTGGTTGAGCCGGCGCCGTCAGGTAACAACCGCAGGGGAGTCGACGACTAGCGGTGGTCTCGGAACGCGCACGCCACGCCGACGTTCGTTTTAAACACTTCTGGCGAGCAAAACAAAAATGCGTACACAAAAATCAGACAGTCCCGTATTTCAATTGCGGTACTCTATTGCTATTCTAAGTTATTTAGTAGCATTAACTAACTGTAGCTAGTACCTTAATTGCCACGAGAGACGGCTGTTGTGTTGTAGCGATATAAAACTATGTTAGTCCCGCGCTACGCCTTGTTTGATTTAAGAGATCATCGCAATTCCGAGGCGCTGTCCGTGGTGCTGAATCGGGACGCTCCGCACTGCCCTCCACTTAAAGTGAGCGCAGCCGACTGTCTTTAAAAAAACACTTCGTTAGAGCGAACGAGCACACACATACGCACGCACACAAGCACGAACGCTGAGCAGGAGTGTGCGGTAACTGCTGCCTGCTGCTACAGCTACTGCCGCTACTGACAGGGATGGGGAGGAGGTGAAATGAAACCGGGGAGGAGAGTGGGGGTGGGGGGCGAAGGGGTGGGGTGCTGGATGAAGAGGATGGGCTGGGAGGTCACAGCAATAGGATATAGACGTGGAGGAGAGAGAGAGAGAGGGGCAGAGTTGCCGAGTTGGGGGAAGCTTTGCGCGCGACACAGAGTAACGCCGTGGAACGCACGCGGCTCTCGCGCCAGACAGGGGCTCTCTCGCACCGCGGCGCTCTGGAAAAATGCGCGCTCGCCGACTCCCAAGCGGAACTGCGAGAGCGTCACCGGGCACTTTGCGCAAGGGTGCGGAGAGGGTGGTGTACGATGCAGGGGCGGTGGAGGGAGCAGGGGAGGGTGAAGGGGGGGAGGGGTAGTGGATGAAAGGGGGCGATCCAGTCCCGGTGGGGAGTGGTGGCGCAGACGGACACAGGGAGACTCACTAATATCAGCCACAGCGATTCGCTCGCTTAGGATAAGTGGATGATTGTTGCGACTTTATTAAAAAAAATCAAGGGCGTTTTATGCGAGAACTCTACGCAAGAAAAACGCCGTCTTACCATGCAAGATTGTTTAATACAAAGGCCGTGTATATATGTGCATGCGTTTTCTAGGTATATGTTATCACATCTACGTTGCACAACGATGTTGCGTTATGTATGTACTCGAATGCATATTGATCAAGGCATCGGTGTTTTTTTCCCTCGCCTCTGTGCTGTAGAACGGTTTTGTTGGGCGTGCTTCATACACTTATTGCAGTATTTATTACTAGAGTCTGCAGTGTGTGTCGTCTTCTTCGTTTAACATATGGTAGTCTTCTGCAAATTATATACCAGTATCCAATCTCTTGTTCATACTGTTCGCTTATATATACGTGTGCGTGTGAACTGTGGGTCTTTTTTTATAAAGCTTCAAAGACACTGTTGAAAGGAGTAACCCCCCCCTACCATCTTAAGAAAACCCGCACGCCGTTTGGTGTCTTGGTTGCAGTCTCGGCCGGCACCGGCACAGCTACGAACAGCGCAGAGTTGCCAGACGACACCGCGTATCCGGGAGCGCAACACCGCTGCTGCTGACGTTTTGACAAAATGTTTGGGGAATCGAAACGCCATACAAAGTCGGACGGTCCGTATTTTTAATCGCCGTATCGTTTCGGCATTCCTATTAAGCAGCAGGGTGTCAATTAACATGTATAAACTGTCATCATCGATAGAGATCAAATCAGCAGCTGTGTTACAATGCTTACTGCAGCCAGCGCCGTGCCTTGCTTGGTTTAAGAGTTGTTCGCAGTCCCGAGGCGCTGTCCGTGGTGCTGAACCGCGCTCCACTTTAAGTGAGCGCAGCCGTCTCCAAACCCCCACGACAGCACACGCACACAAGAGAGCAACACCGGGTAGGCGTCTCCGGCAATGCTGCCCGCCCGCCCTCCCGTTTGCCTGCCTACCTGCTGCGACAGCTACCCCTGCTGCTGCTGCTGTTACTGACAGGAACGAGGAGGTGACGAAAGCTATGCCGGTGGAGAGACGTGCTGGGTGTGAAGAGGATGGGCGGGGAGGTCACAGCAACAGAGTTATAAGTGTGGAGCAGAGAGATAGAGAGGCGGAGTTTTGCCGAGTTTGGGGAAGCATTGCGCGGGGAGATTGAGCAACAGCGCCGAACGCACGCGGCCCTTGCGCCAGACAGGGGCTCTCTGTCTCTCGCACCGCGCTCATGGCAAAATGCGCGCTCGCGGATTCGCAAACGGAGCGGCGAGCATCACCGGGCGGCCGCGTGCGAGAGTGCGGAGAGGGTGGTGTACGATGCAGGGGTGGTGCAGGGAGCAGGACAGGGGAGGGGAGGGGGCTATCAGGAAGAGGGGTGAACCAGGCGCAGTAGGGGGGTGGTGGCGGAGACACGGAGAGACTCGCTAATACCAATCACATCGATTCGCTCGCTTGGGCCAAGCCGATTATTGTTCTGTCAGATGTGTGCTTTGACTTTATGAAAAAAAAAAACATGCGCGTATGTTGTGATGACTGTATAACAGCACGACTACTACATGTGCTGTGCAACACATAGGTGGTGTGCATGTGTTGCTTTGTGCACGTGTATGGTAATACAGTATATATTTACTACATAATGCAATTGCGTGATGTTTGTAGCCAACTGCATATTAAGCAAGATATCAATGGCACCCCTTCTCCTGTAAAAAGGCTAATTAGGGCGCGTTTTATAAACGTACTGTATTATGTAACAAGAACAAACATATATAACCCTCATTTCACCTATGGCATTCTTGAAGGGCGTCTGTCGTTTGTCGACTTCGTTGCATTGAGATCCACAATGTTCATGAAGATGCATTTGGCCCAAAAACTAATTAACAGTCGTTCGTGTACTGTAGCGATCTCCCTGCTCTGTTGCTGGACACCCCATAACGCCCTCCAGAAATGTAAACCCTCCGCTAGCCCCGCCATCTACAGGTGGAGAAGGGGAACTCGCATGGTGTTTGGGAGCGTCGTTCGCGGTTTCACTTGGAAGAACAGCAATCACTTGAAATTGCACCACTGCCATCAGAACCCAAGAGACCTGCCTTGCAGCTGCCGGCGAACATTTTGAGGGCGCTGTTGCTGATTGGCACGGTTGGCTACGTACGGCGCGAAAGAAGTTCAACGTACTGTGCGTACAGACTGTTGTTGAAGCCTCGTTGCCTCCTGGTCAGCCACGCGTTTGCACGGGGCGGGGGCGGGGGTGGGGGGGGGGTCCTCGACCGATATGCAACCTCGGCTAGCATATCGAGCGTTCGAGCTCGATCAGCCACTGAGCGCTCGTCGAGTAAAATGCTGAAGGCCACCGTTTCAAAGACGGAGGGTTATCACGTGTGCTTGCATAGTTAGCCGAGCATTTACTTAGCGATGCGGTGTTCTCGTGTTACAGTACCAGTAGATGCCAGTATCGTGTTATAGTGTCAGTGACAGTACAGGAGACCCCTGAATATCGAGGGGGGAGGGGGGGTTACGTTCTTGGAAAGTTCCGCGAAAGTCAAAACGGCAATATTCAAGCCTCAAGCCTGACCTAAATCAGGGGGTTAGGTTCACGGCAACCCACAGTTTCCAACATCACAATTGAAATAAGTACTGTACTGTATGCCAAATAAACTAAACACTAAATAATGTAATGAAACATGTAAAAAGCCGATACAAATAAAAACAATTCGTCGACAATAAATAGTGCAGAATAATATCCGTATAGTGTAGTGTTGCGGTGTCGGTAACAATAGATCAGCTCGGGGCCTATTTCCTGTGCATTTCAGCTTTGCAACGTTGCCGCCTACCTCGCTAACCCTGCTCGGTCCGTGACCGACAACTGACGAGGATGATGGGCAGGAGTGTACCGACGTATGATTGGCGCGAAGGAGAGAGTTCGAGGTTTATTTCATGCGTACACGGATAATCCCATTTAGCCAGTTGCCCGGCGATTTTACAAGGGATGACACAAACATAATTTGGCAGAGAAGGAGTAGACGGTCGTTCTAGAATATTGCACGACTAATTAAACGAAACATAAAAAGTACAAAAAACGTGCAAATATAGTCAGAGCAAGAGGTGCCAGAAATAGGTACAGGCAGCCATCGACTTATGAACGCCCGACTTATGAACAACCGCAACTTACAATCCAGCTTCTATGAAAAATATACGTAAGAAATAACATCGATTTAAAACGCGAACTCGCACTTAAAAACTGAACCGTGGAGTTATTTTGTTCAGAGGAGGGACCCTTCGTGAGATGTAGCGAGTGTAACGATGCTTCTCTTCTTGTTGTTGAGCCGTAACACGTTTCATAACGCTGACCGTGCGGGAATTTAAATGCAGTGCATTGGTGTGTTCTGACTTACGAACCGTTCCACTTACGAACGGGTCTTAGGAACGAATTAGGTTCGTAAGCCGAGGACGGCCAGTACACGTGAAGGTACACTCGCTGTTTTAGTTTAACACTGACACGAGCACACGCGAATCGAAAGAGACAGTGCAAACATACCGTGGGGCGCAAGAGGCGCCAGAAAAAAAACTAAAACAAAGTTTAACACGATAATTGGTTCTTTACCCTTCTATCTGGCAACAAAACTGACACCTTTTTACAAGGAGTCATGTTTGCATAGACCGCAATACCTGCAGTCATAATACAAACAAAAGAACATAACTCTGATAATGTGCACTGTCCTTAAAGTTGATTGATCCACACCCGAGACAGCTTTCCTTAGAGCCTAGTCTCATATGGGTTGGACCAGATGACGCCAAAAGGCTTTAAGGACAGTGCACATTATCAGAGTTATGTTCTTTTGTTTGTATTATGACTGCAGGTATTGCGGTCTATGCAAACATGACTCCTTGTAAAAAGGTTTCAGTTTTGTTGCCAGATAGAAGGGTAAAGAACCAATTATCATATTTTTACTGGCAAATGAGGTTCCCATAGTGTAAAGTTTAACACGTCGGCTTTCGCCATCAAGAAATCTCTATGTTTTGGTATAATAGGGAAATAGTGAAGATGGTTGTTGTATGTAGGGGAAGGTGGAGGCTGGGTGGGGAAAGGTGGAGGATACATTATGGAGAGAATCAACTACCAACCACGTGAACTCGCTCTCATTAGCCGAGCCGTTTATTGTTCCGACTTCATAAAAAAAAACAGCGCCACCAGCTTGAAAATCATGCAACAATAAGTACTGCGTGTGGACATTTTGCATGCGAAGTTTTGATTTATATTTGCTACCCACGCATTTCAAAGTACATTTTTTTTAAAATTACATCAGTAGCTTACTGCACACACTCATCAAAGTATCAATGCTATTGCTTTTAACGAATGCAGCTGGACCGGTACATGTTTACATTGTAAGTGCTATTTGCCTAAAATGTCTGCATTATTAAAACGAGATGCCAAGTGGCTTTCAACGTGATTTCTGTTACATTCGAGTAAACAATGGCACTTGAACGTAATCAACGTGTGCTCATTAGGAACAATGTAATTGTACAGATTTTTTAAGTGGCGAATTTCAGCTACAGTACGCAAAGTTGTAACTCTCTACATGTGAGAAAACTATTGCATGCGAACATAACTTGTGCTCATTAGGAACATCCTAATTGTACGTTTTTTTAAGTGGCCGATTCCAGCTAAACAAAGTTACCTGTTCGTGTGTATTGATATTTAACAAAAAAAAACAATAATCACCCTTCCCCCTCGACTAATGAAAAAGTCAATATGTAAATAAATAATTTAATCAAGCCCAAGAGCCGGGAGCACACATGGGGCAATTATTCTTGCAGAAGAATGTGGAAACTGCCGTAAACAATGTGTAGAGAATACGGCGGCTCTGTTGGAGAGTAAATGCACAAATTGTGCTCAGCTTGTAAATGTTGTGGATTTGCTCTCCGACACACCGGTGTGCTGTACTCGTAACGAATTGGCATGTTCTGTTTTAATATTATTTGGGTCTTTCGGTAAAGCCATGTAGATAGAAAAAAATATTTATAAAATGATGCTCCAGCGCATGCCCCCCACACCTGACGCTCAACGTACACTTTTCAGACGCACAACCAATACACAGACACGCTACCGCCACTTCCGGCTCAAGTGGAGGCCAACGTCACCTCGGGAGGGGCTCTCTACAAGCCCTCTCTAGTGGAGGCCATTCCTCCAGCAGTCACGTGCGCAATCACTTGCAGCGCCTGCGCCATCATCTTTTACGTGACCCAATTACAAGCGGCTACAAATTCGTCATCAAGACTAATCGGCTGGTACGGCTACATGCTGTCGTGTAATGCTGTTGCGTGTTTAGCAGGCACGTGTGCGTAATGCACTGGTGTTGGTTCACACCGCGTTTGCGCTTGTGACCGTGGGTCGCCGCGTGATTTGCTTCCGTGGCTTCGTTACCGGAGGCCAAAAATAACCCTCGCGGCAGCAGCAGCAGCATGCGGCAGGCGAGAAGGGGGGATAGCGGGGGGGGGGGTGGAAACTAGGGCAGCCAAAGCCCTTCCCTGGGAACAATTGTTCTCGCAGATGTGCGTCCGTCATGTAAAACGTGATGGTAAATCACCGCAGGGCAGTCACGCCTTCACCATCAAGACAACACATGTGGCTCAAGGGGCGTCCTCGCAAAAAATACCTTATTGGCCAAGTGCTCATTTTCAAAAAGCCCAAGTCAAAGTGTCGTCCTCCCTGAGCCAGCGGTGGAAATTCCACGTTACTGTGGCGGTGGCCAGCATGCCCCTAACACGATCACGCAAACTCTCCGATGTGTGTTTTTTTTCGCGTTGTGCCGCGGTGTTGTTCGGCGTGATGTGTCCGACGTTTCGCTTCACGTGAAAAAAAGAACCACATGACGAACGACACACGCCACAGACTGGCATCACGTCGCAGAGCTGTGCAGCACAACCCCAAAAATCCACTTCGTAGCAGGACAGTAAATGTTCCGCGAAGTGGTACATATGTTAACGATCCAGGAGAGATGATGCGACTGGACTCCTTGACGCAGCGATTAACTGGTTGAGATACGATTAGCTCAAACTTTATTTGAAGCTTTCGTGACTGCAGGAATTACTCTTTGGTTCTTTCGGTAAAGTCACGTAGAAAGGAAATAAATTAAATAATAGAGCACGACGTTTCGATTGCAACACAAGCAACCGTCATCAGGTAGAACAGAATTTGAGAGAGAGACAAAACACAGACACGGAGACACACAGACAGACACACGAGCAGAGAGAGACAACACAGAGACACAGAGAGAGAGAGAGACACTGTGTCTGTGTTCTAGATTTGAAGCTTTCGTGACTGCAAGGAATCATATTCTTAGGTTTTTTCGGTAAAGTCACGTAGGTATAACATCAAAATTTATGAAAATAAAATAAAATAAAACAAAAATCACGACGTTTCGGAGGCAACACAAGTCTCCGTCATCAGGTGGGACCGTCACAGCCAGATTAGCAGATTAGCAGCACCGTCACAGCCAGATTAGCAGCTAATCTGGCTGTGACGGTCCCACCTGATGACGGAGACTTGTGTTGCCTCCGAAACGTCGTGATTTTTGTTTTATTTTATTTTATTTTCATTCATTTTGATGTTTTACCTACGTGACTTTACCGAAAAAACCTAAGAATGTGTGTCTGTGTTGTCTCTCTCTGCTCGCTGTGCAGAGCTACAGTGAGGGGAGCATCTAGAAGCAGCCCATGTCGCTGGAGGTCATCGGAGGAGGTGACATGTGGCTGGTTTTTTTGTGAAACCGTGAGACTACAATATCCGACTGACGTGGGAAATCAGTTCATAGAAACTTGAAAATAAGTAGTGTTGTTTTGTTGTGGGCACGGTTGCAATGCCGTTTCATGGTCTACAGGGGCAGCATTTGTGGACTTATGCGGTTTTCCAACACCCAAAAGTGGTGTTAATGCACGCCGTGCATGCTGTCTCCTCCTGTAGCGAAGGAAGCCAGGGACAATTGCAATAACAGACAGAAATTTCCGCAAATAGCGCCCGTCATATTTTTCCAAAACCCGGGACCATATTGTACCTTGCTGGTATCAAAACTCGGAACGTGCAGAAACACTTCACGTCAAACTGACCACAAGGCCCTTCGCACTTAAACCACCTCCCCCCCCCCCCCGTGTAAATAACTCCAGCGGCGGATTTGTGGCTGCGGTTTGAGAAAGCTACAAACTCCGTCTCGGGTTTTCCAAGTCTCAGGTGATACGGCAAAGTCGGATTAACCGGTGACTGAACTGAGCAGGCAGTGCATAACAACGCACCAATCATGGGCTCCCACCCGATCAGTTTCTCCTGGGAAGCTGCAAGGACTGCGTATGCCTGGCTGGGAGATCAAGTGATAATTAAGCCATTGCATTCCAGTTCGTTAATTAATCCGTTCGCGTACATCACCAGAGCCTATGGCAATGCACGGTGGTGGGTGTCTTCTTTGGTGCGTGCATTAACGGTTTGCATCTTCATCCGTCCTCGATTCTCTGCCCTCCTTTTTATCTCGACAAATTGCCCCCTTCAGCTCCTCTAACATTGCCAATGCTTTGGCTTTCCTCTCGGTTATTTCCCCTTCGGTTCTTCTGTTAATGTTCTTAATTCATCAAATGTGTCCAATTCATAGAATGTTGTCCCATCTCGTTCTCCTTCTGGTCACTTCCATTGTACGTTATTTCGTCGATGCCACTAAATATTGTTTTTTTCTCTGTCCAGCACTCGTTGTGTTGTGTACAAAGTACACTTCCTCACTACCCATTTCTGGCTTTATCAAGCTGGAGCCCTGGCTTGCAACCTTAGCTCTCAATACCCAGTTGTGGTATACATGGCTTGGATATCCGTATGCGGAACTAAGTCATGTAACCGACTCACTGGGGGCATAGGTTTACACTTGGGAACACATTGACTTGAAGCTTTTGTGTCTGCAGGAGTTCATATTCTTTGGGTCTTTCTGATGACGATTGCTTGTGTTGCGATCGAAACGTCGTAGTTTCTTCGTAAATATTTTTTGTTCTACGTGACTTTACCGATAGACCCAAATAATAAGAATACTTGGGAACATGTTCACATGCATGCCTGTGTGCGAAATGGACAGATGAACATCTGTTGAACATGATAGTTGTACCATGTCCAGATGTTGCACTGAGTGTGGGTGGTTAATTGGCCAGAGTGAATATATGAAGGTCGGGATGTGTGGCAGTCCAAATACTCGCTGTGGCCGTGTATTATGGTGCACTGGTGAATCAATACAATTTGCAAAACTGTATTACAAACACTGACAAATTAATTTGCATCTCAGCTTCTCCAACGAGTTGAGTTAAAGTCCACGTCGTCTTATCTAATTATTATTCACGAATGTGCTTTTATTAAAAAAGATTACAAAAAGGCAAAAGAAATGGACTCAGCTTGATGAGAGCCAGCGATAGTGCCTGAATGTTAATATCTAAAACGTAGGCTGTCGCGGGTTAGATCGCGTTATTAGTAAGGTTTGTCTCCTAAACAGAACATGCCAATTCGTTACTAGAACAACAACACCGGTGTGTTGGAGAGTAAATCCACAAAATTTCTAATCTGAGTCCGACGTTTCGCCAGTAATTACAACTAGCACCATCAGGCGACGGCCAGATTTGTGGAGAGATCCTTTTGTTTCGTTTCCTTAAATACTAGGATAGATGTGATGTCGTCACTAGTGAGCCCTGAACGTGCGAAGGCCAGTGGGGGAGGGGGCAGCTCACGAATGCATATCAATGACAACGGGTATCCATGGCCCGGTGGGTTATTCATATGGTAATCAACGTCAGTTTTGCATCGAACCTTTGCAAGATGTGTGGGACACATTTCGCACTGAGCACGCGTTGCAACGTGGCCGAGGATCGGTGGCAGCCACTTGGGACCGTGCCCAACCAATCTCCCCCAAACTTACGCCCGGGCATGGCTTTTTCACGCGTGAAATCGCTCCAGTTCCAATGAAGCGATGTGCGCAATTGCATTTGATATCTGCATCAGCGTCTTTTACAGTACGTTGGAACCCACGTGGGCGATTTTCAGCCGCTGTTGGCGAATGGGACGCACGTGTCCCCCGCCTCGTGCCTTTGGACTGAATGAGGTTGAGCATCCTTTGAGACTCCGTTTGCTCCACTGCGTTGCGGTGCCACCTATGAAGCTCCGCGGAGTAAAAGCTTGGTGGCATCCTCGGGCATCACAACTCGGTAATTTGTGGCACTGGCTATCCCCGGAGGGAGGAGGGGAGGGGTGGGGAGGGAGGGGGGAGGGGTGGGTGGGAGGAGGAGGAGGGGAGGAAGGGGTTGCCCAGATCTTCTCCTGGAAAGGTGACAGATGCAATGCCCCCCAAATCCACCACCCACTCCTCGCGGGTGCCTTCCTGTTTAATGATTCTTGGATAGTCCCGTCCGTGCGCCTTTCGCACATGCTGTACGCCTGCTATCATCTCGGCCGAGTTTTTGCCCATTAAAAACCCAACGCGCTCCTCCTCCTCCTCCTGTGACTGCCGCTCCAGGGATCTGTGCCCAGTTTGAGCAGCGGCCTACGCTGAAATGGAATACGCTTGTTGGGGAGTTTGATTTACAAGTCTTCTTTCCTTTCACATCATCCCATGACTGTTGGTAATCCCTCCCCCTCCCTTTCCCCCTCTCTAGCGCCGTCGATAACTTTTTTTTACGTTGAATTTCCCTCAGAACCAAGTTGACTTGAGCGTAGTTTGCAAGCGTACTTTTGCATTGTCAATACATAGAAGGCAGCCATCAAACTCCTGCAGACACCTGCGATGAATGGATGGATGCCTTTGTTATTTGCAATGTAAGCCCTCCACCCTGCCCCCCCCCAACCCACGCCCAGATTAAAAGTTCTGCAAAGCTTCACAGAGTTACAAAGAATAGGTACGTGTAATAAGCATGTGTGTGTTTGACACAAATTGGAAAGATTGCGAGTTCGTCTCTTGGCCAGGAGTCAAAAAGATGAGGAACCATTTGTTAAGAAGACAGCAGTTGGTGTCCGTCAGGAGAGATTAAGCGTGAAGGCACTTCCTCGTATGTGTACGCATTGTGGAAAGGTTTCCGATCACGACAAGCGTTCAGATTTCGGTCCGTTCGTGAGTGTTTTTTGCATTTTCCCCATTTTAATGCAATCGTGCTATCGTCACGAAGTCACAAGATGAAAAATCGCTTTGGATGATCATGCAGGGCAGTATGCAAACGCGCATCAGAGAATGGCCCATGGAAGTTGATTATCGGAGGGCTTTTTCGAGTAACCGTTCAAGTGGCCTTTTAATCATTTGCACCGGAAGGTCATACTTTTCCACACGCCCTCATGTGAGAAAGGTGTTTGTCATATGACAATCAAACCAGTAATACCATTTCAATAGCTGGAATGTATCCAAAGGAAGTACCAAACCCAATGTGATATTTTTTTTACATAGTCATTGGTAACTGAGCTGAGAACATTGGCTCACGTATACCTGGCAACCTGATATAATGTCGGCTCATCCCTCTGACCTGAGCGCCACCTGGCTACCTCAATCATCATTTGTATACCTACTGGCATTGCACGCTGGCTTAGGTAGCGTTACTCTTCACGTCTCTATGCATGAAGAATGTGCAGGTCGGTGCACAATCTGGACACTGATGTTGCCGAGGCCTTCATTGTGAAAGCCAGTATGGATGTTAGCTGTGAACTCCAGATGGAATATTCATCCCTTGGCACGTTGTTCCAGTTCAAGGGATTGGCCATACCACGTCTGTGATTATTTGTCGTATTTAATGTGTTACTCTTGATGGCTTACTCGAAAGGGTAAAATCTGTTGCTGTTTTTAGTTTGATATTACTCGCCAAAAATAAGAAGTAATTAGTCAATTCAATGTTACGTAATCATCAAATTCCTTAGTTGCACATTTAGCCAAGTAAAAAAAACTGGAATATTTTGTACTTAATAATAAATAATGCCATAATGAAAAAAAGTTACATAAAAGTTTATCCTTCATCTAATAAGCAATCTCATAACATGTCCATTGGTGGCTCTGAGCCAATGATTAAAATTCCCTCTTCGCTGGGTATATCGGTCGGATCATAGTGATAATACATTATCTAGAGAAGCATGGATGAATCTTTCGGCTCTTCTTCAGGAGGGTCCTGCATTGGGATGTTTTGTCATTACTTTATTAAATGAGTGCATTGCAAAGTGAGAGGAAACCCGAGTATTTGGAGAAAACCGATGCATGCGAGTGCACAATATGAAGCCCAATGGCTGATAGATGAAGGCCTCCTCATGACATGCCAGTCACGGTGGTTGACCATACTTCACCACGCTGACCATTGCAGGCTGGTGAAGGATTTACTTTTACCGCTCGCAATTTATGTTACCAATGGCTGGGAATCGAACTCGGGTTGCTGGACTCAGAGTTCAGTGCATTAACCATTGCACTAGCAGTATGCACAGATTGATTTGGAAGCAACCACATCTAATCTTACACCTTAACTGCCTCTCTCTCTCTCTCTATGACTCATATAATTGCATCAACACCATCGCTGTTACCCTCCCCAGCCTTTCATCATCATCATCTCAGTGTAAAACAAATGCATTTTCATGGCCATGTTATAATGTGCACATTTCATAAAGGTAAGAGCATGATTATACTTTCTCTAAATGGGTATATTTATTATTTGTTTACACCCATTTGCACAGGAAGAATCAAGGCCATGAATAGTCACTCTCGTCGTTTCAAGGGAATGCATCACCTCCGATTACCAAGGCTAAAACAGACAAGGCTGGTGTTTGGTGTATAATCCTGCAATACCCCTCATTGCATCCAATTTGTGATAAGAGATAATGGTGTAAATGCCAGTCTTCTGCGTTTCTAAGCTTCGCATATGGAAAACAATTATTTCCATTTCAGACGTTGGCTCTGCAGCAAGCTATCAATGCGATTTACGGAACCCAATTCAGCATAACAGGGTTTGTAATATTGCTCGTGTTAATCCAACCAAACGTTTTGACCACTGGCAATTAAGTAGGATAGAATTATATGAGTCAATGGGGGAAATTTCACATCACTATGACAGTGATCAGTCTCTATAGTTTGCAACCACCTTTACTGGAGTAAAACGTACATCCCAGCATTATTGCATTTATTTGTCAATACAAAAAAATATACGATGACAAAAAGAATCGCGTTAAATTTACCAAGCACTCAATTTACGCGTTTCACTTGGCCCATAAAAAAATAAACGTGTTTTCGTTCAAATTCAAGTTTCGTTCATTCCACACGGAGAGACCGATACCAACTTCGCACTGCCCTCTTCGCTTCCGCGGCGCCCGACGGCCGAATCAATGCGGTGAGAATTAGACTCGCCGGCCAAACCCTGCCGAATCGGGCCCTCCCACCACTAAAGCCTTGCTCACGTGCCCTTGGAGTTCCCTAAGTGGCCGCCCCTCTTATTCTTTTTATCATCGCCGCTGCGCGCGCGTGTGCGTTGAGTGCCCGGTACAAGTTGCTCGGCACCGTTCGTTTCTGCTGTGGTCCCTTTCGACCAAGCCCGCCCCGTGTCTCCTCTATTGATTGCGGCTCCAATGCTTTCAGCACCCTCATCGATTTTATTAAGCTAAAAACTGCACTCGCTTTTTTTGTTGTTGTTGCCGCCCTGGTGCACACCGAAGCAAAAATATTGGCGGGCTTCTGCCAGTATTGAGCCGGATTGATTTGCACGATACATATTTAAGTAACGCTAAAAGGGGCGCAGATTCACTTCGCAGATTCGCGGCTCACGAACGCGTCTGCGTGGCCAGCGTTTGAGAATGTTATTTAAATGAAAATTCTTGCTTTTTATGAATATTCTGCCACGTGTAAAATGATCGCACGCCCATGCACGGATATGTTGAAGATCAAATGATCTCGGCCAGAGTGCTTGTTGATTCTGATCCAAATATCACCTTCTATATTTTTTAGGAATCATTAAAAATGATCATTTTGTTATGCTGAAACAGCCAAGTGACAGCACAGCAGCTGGTGCATGGCCTCTGACTGGCTCTGTTTTGAATGGGTCTGCCTCATGAAGGACATTTTAAAAGTTGCCTTCCTCTGAGCTTTGGACGATATCCATTAGCGCTTTGAAGTTGCAAGTTAAGCTACCCCAGCTAAATTAGTTGGCGGTGGTAGCGAGAGAGTGGGAAGTGCTAAAATCCTGTAAAAGTTTCACACAGGATCATTAAAAGAAATGGCACATTTCTGAAGCTTTCAACACAAAATGTTGTAAATTGGGAAACTGTGCTCTGCGTTTGCCTATGAAGTGCGGTGTACTCTTTTATTTCCGGTAAAGTCACGTGGGTAAAAAAATAAAATAAATTAAATCACGACGTTTCGGAGGCAACACAAGCTTCCGTCTTCAGGTGGAACCGTCACAGCAAAATTACTGAAGACGGAAGCTTGTGTTGCCTCCAAAACGTCGTGATTTAATTTATTTTAAATTTTTACCTACGTGACTTTACCGAAAAAACCTAAGAGTATGAATCCTTGCAGTCACGAAAACTTCAAATCTCGAAGTGCGGTGTGTTTTTATTGAGAGAGAGTTTGAAGGACCCACTCTAATTGGAATTGTTTGGTGTGTGCGCACCACCATACGAATCTGATTTGGTAACAGGTCCTGGTCACCTTTACCGGTCGCAGGATCTCAGCAGTGTCAGCTCGGCAATTTGACCTGAGAGCTATCTGAATATTATGCTTTTTTTATTTCCACTCAGACCCTGTCAGCCTTTTTGTGCTCATCTCTTTTACAACGCTAACTTGCTGGTGATTCATATCATAGTTTGGGTCATCTCGATAGGTTAACGATGACATTCAATCAATCATTGTTAACATTTCTCACTTCACATTAATAATGACTACCTCCACACTTCACGTGAACGAACAATTGCATTAAGGTCCAAGACTGATAACACTCTATGTAATAATAACAGACATTTAGTTTACAATCTAAAAAAGCAACGTACCACAGGCAATATAATTAAAAACGAACTAAACCGTGTACTATAATTAAGACTAATGACTGAAATCAAGCAATAAGAAAGTGAAAGCAGATACCCATTCATGTTACAGATGCAGTGAGGAGATAGGTGTTTAATAAATACTAAAATTGTATAATCTATCTGCATGTCTGTATGCGTTTGAACAACTCTCATTCGCATAATGATTTCTGAAAGCATTGCATATTTAAAATAAACATCTGGTAATGAGGTCAGAAGTTACATTAGTATTAAAACATTATTTCGTATATATTTATTTTTCCTATGTATATTTGTGAGTCACATACTATCGATTGTTCCTGTGAAGCGTGCAAGTATATGAACAAATTAAAACAACACATTTGTGCGTGATAGTTCACCATTTACCATTTTGGAAAGTTCAAAAATTTCATTCTCGTTTTTTTGTAAATGACCCGTTTCTCGTTTCTGCCAATATGCCAAATCCTAAACCCTATCCCCATTTAGTATTTTGATTAGGTTGGAATATTTATGGTGATGTGAAACACCAAGCCCAGGATGGGGCTTTCATTCATTTTTATTAAATCCGGCCTCAAAGGCACATTGTCAATTCCTAAAACACAGTTGCTAACCTTTGTCTGAAGGTATAAAATGTGTATGTGTGTGCGTGCGTGTGATGTTACACTCACAATGACTGAGCTCTTTCGCACTGGCGCAGGTGTGTGACCACTGATGTTAAATGTCATATGGGTACAAATTCAATTAAGGTAGGCCATTGTGCAGTTGCTTATGATGGAGGTACTATCACATATTGAATTAACCCTTTTCCTGCCTGGCTATGCCAAATCGATTCAATCTGCTTGAGTTCGTTTACAGGCACATTTAAAGGGACAATACCGCGCAGTTTTTATCTTTTCTTAAACGTCCCGTTCTGAATATACATCCGTAGGCGTGAATGTCTTCGTTCGGAACAGATGGCACGTTACATTTTGAACGGTTGCGCTCACTCACACAATTTGCTGCTGATTCGTGGATTAAAATTCGCGAGGTTTGTTATAAAATCCGCGCAGGTGTGTCAGAAGTGGCGCTCGAATTATCTGACAACAAGCCTGAAGGAAATTATTCTTGTCCATCAAAACTCATACTAATTAATGCAAATAAAAACGAGTGCATATATGAAGCTGACTTTTGTTTATCTTCAAAGAGGACCCACCCCTCCTGTGATGTATGCATGGTACGCAACTTTAGCATGGCAGGAATGAAGCGTCAACAGTTAAAACAAAAATAGAGAAATTTCAGTTCTCCTCCCGCTATCCTGCCGATGCTCTGCTCCGTTCTCTGTGATTGGCTCTTGCTCAGTGTGAATATTAAACTTGGAGATTAGTGGCGCCTGGAGGATTAGACTCTGAGCCGATCCCAAATCCCGCGCCTTAATGCTCGATATTGCATTCAAATGAGAGGCATGAAATTTGCTTTGGCAATGACAGACTTAGGTGTCTCCAACCACCGTGGCCTTAGCAAGCTGGAACAAAACAAAAAAGCTTAAGACAGAATCGTGTTTCACACACGAATAAAAGAAAAAAAGTTCAAATTATTCTGATGGCAATGACGGTGATAATGCGTTCATTGTTGTGTTGGTCTGGTTTATGTTTGCGTATTTGCAACAAGAAATGTTGATTTTTTTACGTTCAAACTGGATGTAACTTTCCTCGGCGTGCGCTAACTTGAACGTATGTCTCTGATATGCATGAAACTCAGAAGCGTGCAAACACAAGCCGTCTCGGTTTTAAGGTCGCCGTAATGAAATATCGCTCTGAAACTTTTAAAGCTTGCGCTCTGGTCGGGAGTAGGAAGCTTTACGTTTGCAGTGCGGTAAAAAAAATACTGAAAATTACAAGTTTTTTTCATCACCATTGGGCATTGTTCATGAACTAACAAAATCTATGCTACGCACTCTTTGCGTTTGTGTGTTTAGGATTGTGCAGCGCCGTATATGTGCGCTGGGTATGCGCATGATGCACATGTCAACCTATACCGCATTTCTGTAAGCCACACGACTTCCAGTGTGCAGTCTGGTCGCCTCCCCCGGCATCACCACGTTTTCATGATTTTAATCAACTCGACTTGGCAAAATTTTGACTTTCGTGACTGCAGGAATTAATATCCTTTGGTTCTTTCGGTAAAGTCACGTAGATAGAAAAATAATAATAAAAAATAAAGTGAATATTTTTTTTTATAAACAACAAAAAAACACTAATGTAGTCTGTACCCTGGTTCTAAATCGGAGTGTACTGGCAGTCTATAATGTTTACTGTAGCCTGGTTGTTAAGTTTGGTGAGTGTACTGGCAGTCTATAATGTAGACTGTAGCCTGGTTATTGAGCTGGGTGAGTGTACTCACAGTCTATAATGGAGACTGTAGCCTGGTTTTCAAGCTGGTGAGCGTATTGGCAGTCTATAATGTAGACTGTAGCAATGGTCCTTAACCTGAGTGAGCGTACTGGCAGTCTGCAATGTAGACTTATTATTGGTTGTTTCCGTAATTTAAATATAAGAAAAATATTATTAAAATAAATATATATAAAATACGAACAAAAACTACGATATTTCGATCACAACACAAGCGGTTGTCATCAGGAAAAGGGGGGTTAGCCTCTAAAGGCAAACTGTTTATAAAAGTTTAGAGATGGGCGTAGCCCAAGTGTGTCAGCAGCATGGGCGGGGCAGCTAATGTTAATGTAGGAGAAAGCAACGACAACGCAGCGGGTCTACACCAATCAAAGGGCCGCCAGGCAATCATTGCACCTCGCTCCACATACCCACACTGCTGACGGTGGAGGTTGACAAGAAAACACAAATCAAGTCATGACCCAAAGTGGTTGATGACATCTTTCTAATGATTGCTGATTTTATAATCACCCTCTCGGTTGAAATTGTGTCTGTGTCTGTATATATGGATGGCTTCATGAACGAATCTTTGTTGATAGCCAGTAGGCTTGCAAAGTACCATCGTCTTAGAGAAATAAATTTCGTGTGAACCATCCGCATTAAAATAATGATCAGCCACGGCAGAAGTATTTGTCCTACCGTGTTTGAAATCTGCCTTATGCTCAAGAACACGGTCCGAGACATGTCGCTTAGTTTCCACAATGTCACTGCTTCCGCAGACACAGCTTAGTTTGTAGACGCCGGGATATTTCATGTCAGGAACCTTGTCCTTCACAGATGGGATCAGATCACGAATTTTATATACTGTGTTAAATCGGACCTGGAACTTGTGTTTGTTCATGATTTTGGAAATCTTTTTGGTTACCCCTGCTTTTTATGGAAAGGTAATGGTTTTGATTGGATCTTCAGATGGCTCCTTCCTCATGTTTGGGGTGATGGCTTTGCGAATTGTGTAGACAAAATATCCATTCGCCCTGAGAGCTTGGTGTACGTGTTTGTTTGCAATCATTGAAGATTTGGTCCAGCAAGGATTGAATGCTGATGTACCGGCCCTGGTGAGACACTGCCTCACCAATACATACCTCGTGTTTTGTTTTCGTTTTTATATTTATTTATTTTAGTTATATTTTTCTTATATTTAAATAACTGAAAGAACCAAGAATAAGTCTACATTATAGATTGCCAGTACACTCACCAAACTTAACCAGGCTACAGTCTACATTATAGACTGCCAGCACACTCACTCCGATTAAGAACCAGGCTACATTCGTCATGAGTGGTTTTTTGTTGTTTATTATTTTTCTTTTATTTTTATTATTCTATTCACTTTCTTTTTTATTTTAATTTTTCTATCTAAGTGCATTTACCGAAAGAACCAAAGAATATAGACTTGGCTGCCATCTCGAGCTGAGGCTTTAATTCTCTGGCCCAACATCACTTGAACACAGCTGGCCTGAATTCCCCATTGTTAGATTTCAGCGTGAGCAGAAATACTTCGAAAACGAAACTAAACGAATTTTATTTTGCCAACTAAAGCCCACTGATTTATTAGCTCTTTTTTTCAGAAGCGATTTGCCCACCAATGATAGCTCAACGAAGTGGCTTATCATGTGGAAATTTACAGTAGCCGAATTATCTAAACGCACGTTTCTAAATGTGGAGGGAAAAACCAGAGGACCCGGAGAATAATCCACGCGACCACGGGGAGAGAGAGACATGCAAACTCCAAATATACAGCAGGCATCAAGGTCAGGATCGAACCCACGACCTCCTCCATACCAGGCGAGGTAGTTGACATCTCGCCACCGTGGCGCCCCAAATAGCTGTCAGTTAAAAATGTTGTAGGCAATACAAATGAAGGTTTAACGTTAGATTTCATTTTACATTAAATTTTTGTCAGCAACATGGATTTCACCTGTCGATATTTAACTATAACTCTACGCCACCTGACAGAGCCAATCAAATCAAGTTGTCATGTGGCCAAACATGTACTTTTATTTAGTTTATTTTACCAAAACTGGAAATGTTGATAAGCAAGGAAAATCATCTGGTGTTAATCATCCAGAGCTGAGATCGCACGCGATCGGAACCCATGTTAACCCCTAATGATGCTGCATCTAATCTCCCGAGAAATGTCGTTAATATAAATTTGTCCAAAAAATGTTGGCCTTTCAACATGATGGTTTTGCCGATAAATTAACTCAATTTGCATATTTGGCCACACTGATGACTTTCATTTTGATTGACGCTATCAGATGGTGTGGGGGGTTACGGTTAAACATTATCATGATACACACAATTATCTAACCCAAATGTAACTTATTTGGGGGGGGGGTCGAACGTTGCTCACGTGAAAGCTCAGTGTTTCATTAATATTGACCTTCATGTGAGCAGTTTGCAACCAGATGACCCCATACCCCCCCCCACACACTCTTGATTCAGTACCTGCAGTGAAATACTGTGGCGGGTGGGAGGCCGAAAGAGCGGGAAGGAACTCATCTAGAACATCTAGAGATGGGGCCCGGGGGAGTGGAGAGAAGGGTAGAAAATAAGAAAAAAGTAAAAAAAATAAAGCCGCTTGGAGGTTTTTTATTTTCAGGGTGGCTGGGTTACCCCCCCCCTTTCTTTTCCCTAATTACCCCCCCACCCCTCCACCGCCCCCCTCTCCGTGTCAGAGGTACACCTCCTCCTCCCCCCTCTTATGACGCCCCACGGAAGACATCCACAGACCTCGTAGAACTTACATGCTATCCTGACCACACGTCGGCTCATACAGAAGCGTCGGTTGGACCCTCGGCACCGATGCATGTGTGTAGAATGTGAACACCGCGATGCGTTGCAACGGGCCCGTGAGTTGTTTCGTTGTAAAAAAAAAAAACCTTTGACCTTCATGTGGTCACCAGAAGAGATTAAAGAAAGAATGAAAAAAGTGTACAGGTGCGCCAGAAACACTCCCCCATCCCCCCCGTACTGGAAAAAATAGCTTCATAGTTCATCGGATTCTTCCAGTCTAAATAAATAATGGGTCTGATTCTGGTATAACAGGTCGACGTCGCGGGCAATGGTCGAACAAAGGGTCAAATGCCTAAAACGTCACCAAATGTATCTATTTTTTTTTGTTATTTTCGGGCCAGAGTATCAATGACGACTGTGTTGAGTTTGTCGTTGTTGTTATCTGTGCTTGTACACCACTGCCAATACAGCGTCACCAATTAGGTCGTTCGATTCCCAGAATCACAGGCAGATGTACGATGGGGAAAAATACAAACTAGACGCTCTTTCTTCCATCATAAAACCTAAGATCAGGGTACGTAAGTTATATATATTTTTTACTTGATTATATTAATGTGTTTTCTATATGTGCAAAGCAGTTCTTATTTCACCGCAATCTCTTTTTTGACCTCATTTCAATTTTAAAATATGTATCCTGGACGCTATGATAGAAATGAATGATTCGATAGTTAATGAAATGATCACGCACTAATTTAGACTTGAACAATCACTCAAGGCTGGAATTAATAGACGTCAGATGTACCATTAGGGGGAAAGAAAGGCCCAAGTATAAGAGAGCTCCGCTGTGAAAGCGGTCTCATTTATTTATTTTCTCACGAACTGCCATCTGATCATTTCTGCAGCGAAAAAGAAAATAGAAAAATCCTTCCATTTTTCTTTCCATCTGCAGGATTAGAAGTTTTGACAGCGGCAAACCTTATCATATTTTTGATGGCACGATCATCAGATCAGCACGGAGACCAAACTCTGTTGATGTGATTATGACGGGCAAGGCAGTGCCATCTTCCAGCAGACGTTGAAGGTGAGCCTATGCCCGTAGCTGGTGGGGATTGTATATGCACGCGATGGTATTTCGAAATGTCTCACTCACCAAAGCACTTCGTTCCTTCATCATATATATATACCGCATCAATTGCTCCCCGCATCATCATCATCAGCACCTTCATCATAACACCTCAACTGTCCAGAGACATGCATGCAGCTCTTTGCGTCGGTTATTAATGTCTCATTTTTTTTTCGTCTGTCTATTTTGGTAAAACTGTAAAGCCTGATAAATCCGTTAAGCCATACCCTGTCCATCGTAAGGTCACAGAGGCCTATTTATTTTTAAATTGGGCCTCCATGGGTTACAGATGAATCCACTTACGTAATCTCATTGAGTGTTTGCCTGAGAGTGTTGCACGTGCGTAGATGCACGATTTATTTTCCTCTACCAATCGCCGTTGCAGTCCAATAGAGCTTTGTGTAACTGGAAATACAGAAAGTTTGACCGATGTGAGTATTGGCTGTGGAGCGTATTGGGAAAAAAAAACCATTTAGAATTATTTCGGCAGTTAACAAATGTAACTTTGTTCGAACGGCTGCCATTTCAGAAAGCTCATTGAACACACACAAACAACTCCAATGTTGTTGGCCATTGATACACTTCCATTTCATGTTCACTTACTCTTTGGTTCTTTCGGTAAAGTCACGTAGATACAAAATGAATAGATCACGACGTTTCGATCGCAACACAAGCAACCGTCATCAGGTGAAACAAACACAGCAGAAGAATTGCTGACGTAGGATGCTTCTACCCACGTGACTTTACCGAAAGAATCAAAGAGTATGGATCCCTGCAGTCACGAAAGCTTCAAATCAAGATTCATGTTCACTTGTTCATTCGTTATTACTTCATTTCGGCATTCGCAGTGAGGACAGTAAATTCCCGCCGAATGGCTTCTCTCCCTTTATAGCGAGGGCTTATTTCGGTGTGCTGAGCGGTGGCAGACATTATTGCTCGGAAGTGCGTGTAATGTTGTATTCACCTCAAGAGCATTTCATTATCGGTGAGTTGACGGAAATAGAGAAAGTGACCGTAATCACTCGGAGTGCGCTCCATTCTCATCGGGTCTTGAGATGCTAAGCAGGGTCCCACTTGGATATTGTTTCGATGGGCGTCCACTGTGCATAAACACAGGTATTGTAGGCTGCTGCGAGGGCTACGTTATGAGTGAAGAGCAGGGCAGGGCAACCCGTTGTGGTACGATACTTCTATGCTCCAACATCCCGTGCTTCAATAATTTGCACTTTGACCAGCATGGCAAAGAGTGGTAAAATCGCCTCTCGGACCTGCTCGGCGTGGTGAGGCCCTCTTCCAGTATTGGATTGACCAAAATGGCTGCAAGGTTAGGCATGCACACCGCACTTGCACACACGTGTACTAAACGGCCAATATATTTTTAGTAATTTTATTTATGAAAAAACAAAAAGGAAATGTCACCATTTATTCCACTGTTGCAGCCAATGTGGAAATGCAAGCGCCGCGTGCCGCGTGAGCCTCGCAACGTTTGCATGCGCAACGTGAGCTGCGAGCGCTCGGTAAGAACTTTGTAAATAAATCAGTATAGCGTGTTTGTGCACTCACTTGCAAGCAGACGAGGCTAAGCGATGTGGGCCTTGACTGAGAAGAGCCGCGTGAAGGCCACACAGCCTCCGTCCTTCCTTCAGGTTTGTCGACAAAAAATACAAGTGGTATAAGGAACATAAGGGGCACATTAGGGGCTCAGCCTTATTATCATAATGAGAATAGATGGGACACTTCTGTGCTGTGTTATTAAACAGCCTTTACCAAAAAAAGCAGGTGTATTGAGCCTGTAATGACTAACTAGGGTCGTGAATGAAATAAATGCCAGGTTATTAAGTCATTCAGATAATTTGGCCAAACATGATTAATTCAAGTGCGAACATAATTTATCTGACAGTGGGCAAGGTGTCTTGGGATCTAAAGATATTGCTTCTTCTGAGCGTTTTCAATGTGCAATTTCTAAAATGTTTCCATAATTTTAAAATATTGCTGGTTAAAAAAGAAAGATAATTGAATGAAATACAGGCACCTTTACATGGTATGACTTGTGAATAAAACACGTGGGACCTCAAGCGTTTATAGGATTAATTTTGGCTTGACTTGAATTTCAGGGTATTAATATTCAGTTTTTCCCCCCCTCAATTATTCGAACTCATTTTTACAAAACTGGACATAAAATGAAAGGTCACGTGACTTTAAAATGAATATATTCTGTTGGAAATTTAATTGTTTAAGTCACTAAGTGGAGAAAAAAACATACAGTTGAGAGGGAGGCATCTTCGTGTTTCATATAGCACAGGACGGGCTATATATAATTCATGAGGTGTTTTCCATGTTGCGTTCTGTGACCTTGGACTCTCAGATTATAAAATAATAAAAATCTGGTTACAGTCAGCCATGGCGCCTTCTTAAATCGGAGCAGCAGTGCCACTTCTCTAATCCATCTCATCCTTGTTGTGGCTGAGCCTGGAACGTTGCCAGTGTCTGGAATGAATACTCACGCCCTCACCAGCAACACACCCAAACATAACATTGCAGACAAAAGACAAAGATCCCCCATGTAGCGTTAACAGTTGGTTGGGCAAGTGCTGTAAGCGAGCACCTATGAAGCCCAGCACGGCACACGGGGGGTTGGTGGGCAAGACAATGCCCGGTCGCCTTTGTCTCCCCAGTGGCGATATTTACACACCGCACCAGGTACTCATTTGAGGTGTTGGCCATCAGCTTGAATTGAACTCAGGTGATCGGGTTTCTCGTGCAACACGCTAACCACTGTGCCTCTGTTCCCCTATGATATTGGTTTTAAAAGTACTATTTTTATTTTACCAGGTGAGGCCGAATGAGCTATGTAGCTCTTCTTCAGAAGTCAACTGGCCACAAATGATAGCTCAACGAAGTGGCTAATCATGTGGAAATGTATTGCAGCCAAATAAACGCGTGTTGATTCTAAATGTGGAGGGTAAAACCGGAGGACCCGGAGAAAATCCATTCCACCACGGGGAGAACATGCAAACTCCAAATATACAGGCGTGAGAGTTGGGATCGAACACACGACCTTCTGTACTCCAGGCGAGGTAGTTAACATCTCGTCACCAAGATGTTGTGTGTATACCCAAACCCTCCATGATAATACATTTTAGTTTGTTCTACAATCATGGCTGAAGGTAAAATTGCAGTCCTGCAAGTACAAACTCGAGCCACTGATGATAGAAGGGCCTCCACTAGAAGGAGCTCTAGGCAGCCCCCTCGAGAGAGGGTGCTTAGGCCTAATTCTTCCATGCTGGGCAGACATTTTTGAAGAGGTGTGAGTAACCACACTTCACCCCACTGCACGCGACCAACCGATTGACCAATTGGTATACCCATTTGTACTGCTGATTGGACAGAGTCGGGGGCAGGGATTTTCGAAAAACTTTCGACGACTGCATCCGGGAGATCAAACCGGCGATCTCTGAAGTGCAAGTCCAGCGTGCCAATCGTCACACCATGGCGGCGTACTCTGCAGTTGGTATCGAACGATATTCCTTCTGTTGACATGTCATCTCTGCCATGTCACACATTATTTGCACTGCTTTAAAGGAGTAAATGGTGTTCATGAATGTGTGAAACGCGCAACGAAGGCAACATAAGCGGCACCTCCGTGCCTCTGACATTTAATTATCACAATTAAAAATACACGATCATAACATGCCCATGGCTGATGATTTCTGACGATAACGTTAATGATGATTACAATGTACTGATATTGAATATTTATCCCTTTAAATATTCGGGTGAATGTTTTGACCATTTGTACCGCATACATATATTATTTGTATTTTTGTTGCACTGAATGTGTATACCGTGCATTTTCACCACTGTGTTCTCTTGCAAAAGAGACTGTTCTCACAAGGGACCTTCTCTCTTCCCAAAATAATGTCCATTATGTTCAATAAACAAATGAAGATGTTTACTGCAGGAACACAACTAGAAAACACAGCAGAGTTTGGATACCTGGGACGATTAATCATTGAAGGCAGAAAGGGATCAGATTAAAAACGAACCATACCACGGTCCTTAAAGAAACATTGCAGTGTACGTTCTACACTTGCTCGGCTAAGATCCTCCCCAAGTTGTTGTCCCCCGTCTCTCACGATCTTGAGACGCAACGATTTGTCTAGCGCCTGCGCAAAAGGAGATTTCATCGATTCGTATCCACGGCCGACGTACTCTTGAGCATTGCCTCTTCGTTTGCTGCCACTCCATCGTTCGGCGTTAATCACTGGCCATCATCCGTGCCAGTCACGTGGCCTGCCCAAGCCCACCAAACCTTTTCTTAACAGTTCTACATGATGTCTCCAACTTGCGCGTGTTTTCTAATCCAGTGAAATTCCACGTGTACGCCTCTTCACAAAAGTTAGCTTTTGTTCCAATTTATTTAGTCAATATCAAGTTTTCTGACCGATATGTCATCGGAGATATTAATACATATACTCTTATTCATGATTTTATGGGGTTTTTTTCTCTCTCTCAGTGTTTAGCATCCAGTCAGCAAATAGCATTGCATATTAAAATAACTCTGGTCATAAAGTATAAATATATATTGGCAGAGCTGCACCATCCCGGAATGGCAGGCTGTCCATAGGTTTAAAATATGCATAGCGCATTAGTGGAGCATAACGCAAACAAATGGCTACTTTAGAAGAACAGTAAGCATTCAAGAATGATGCTGTTCAACTCCGCAAGAAGCATGAGAAGCGCCTCGAGATTTTCGACCAGAAACGGGCGACTCTGCAGAAAAGTCCCTGCTTTGATGGCAGAATGTTGGATTCGTTGAAATACACTTTGACCGCACGTATACATCTCACTCGCGCATTGCGGGGCCGCGTCTGTGGCCTGGGCCCCGTGCTCGCGTTGTATTTTTTTTGTGTGCTGCCGTTGCCATCTCTCAGGCTGTATCTTGGCTACGCTCGCTTCGACCCGGGCCCGGCTCATGTTTATTTCAGCTCAGGCGCTCGCTGCCCATTATTGAGCGTCGAGTCCTGCCAAATTGAGCGAGACTGCGAAATGTTGTCCAATTACGATGCCCGTCATTAGCAGCCTCGAAAAACGGGGCCCTGACATCGCCATCGCGGCTTCCTCCGTCGCGACAGCCCGAAAGTCGTTCGAGCTGGAAAGAACCTCGCTTTTTTTTACCACTTTGCAAATTTGTCACATTTTATTTTGTTCTTACTGCTTTGGTACCATTCGCTGTGATCCTGTGGACTCGTGCTGAAGCTCATACTTTTGAAGTGGCGACCATAATGCTGCTGCCACGGGACTGCGTAGTTTTGTTTCGTGATTGTTCTGTGGCTCTGCCGCGTAATTCCAAGTTGCACGGCATGCTACAGCGTGCACCTCTCCACAATTATTCGTGCTCTTTCCAGCCTTTGTTCCCTTTTCTGTGTCAATGTCCAAGCAGTCGCCCACCAGCAATGACGAAGGGCAGAGGAGCCACGCTCACAACAAAGAGCGGAGCGCCGGGCGGCTAAACGGCATAGAGTTGGCACAGTGGCGAGCACAGTTGGTGCATCAGCCAGTCATCTCAGTCAGTCAACCCACAGCACCTGGGTCTGTTCCATGCCTTCCTGCCACTTGACAAGGCCTCAAAGTGCACCTAGCATGGCACAAGCGCCGTGGTGGTGACGTCACCGCCACTTCGTGTTGAACAGCGGTGGTTGCTGTTGTTGTTGATCCAAATGTCATAACGTATATATTCATGATTTAATGATTCCGGTTAATCGTATTAATTCTGGTACTGTGACAGTAATGATGACTGGGAAGTCGAATAACACGCAGCACGGCCCGCAGATGCATCGGAGAGCCGTGCAGCATCGCAACAACTGCACGGGCATTCTACATAATCTCACGATGGCAGCGTCATGGGCAGTGATTAAATAGAGCGAGTTGCGGCGTGAGTCACTGAATTGCGCGCCAAGTGTGAGAATTAATTACAATTAGAGTACAAGTGCGTAACGAGAAGCTGCGCAACGCAAAACAAAAAGGCAAAAAGTGTGAATCGCACATTTGTGGACGAATAAGGTGTGATCGCCAGTGTTCTTGTTAGGGGCGCGCGTTCGAGAAAGAAGAGACGGCAAAAGTCACCAAATGCACTCGGTTAATAACACTTTGTGTACATTACACATTCAGGCCCAGCACACAGAATGTAATTATTATAATCCCACCGCTATATATTTTGCTGTCTCAATGCAATCCAAGGCCGGCCGCAAGTGGAATTACTCCTCGAGTAATTTTACTCGCCGAGTTTCTGTAAACTAATTTCAATGTCAAAAAATGCCCGCGCCCAAAATGACCTATTTTCGACACGCCGTTGTATCGCTGGAGATGAATCATACACAAGGCTTCCGCCTCTCCTCGTTTGAAAGCATATTTCACGGCCTGCATTGCAGAGCTGACATATTGCCTTTTTTATGATGGACAAGACTGAACCTGATGGCGGGACCACCAGAGTCCCATAAGCCCCCGGCTCTCGAATAAACTGCGTCGCGACGTCGTTTCACGTCTGTTGAAGGCGAACGACACGGGGATCTGTCCCTCTCGACGAGCTACACACGATGCGCTAATCAAAGTTTCGTTTCTTCTGCGCATTCGTCCTCGCTGCTGCTGTTGCTGCGCTTGGACGACATGACAACAGAACGATCCGTGCCAGGCGGGTCGCGGCGTTCGTGTGCGCTGTGGGACGGAGTCGCCAAACATTTATTTATTAATTACGATTTTGACTTCCGTTTATTCGGGACCCCGGGGTCCCGCTAGGGGTCGGCACGGTTTGGCTCAAACCACCAAACCTCGGTTTGAACCGAACCAAATCGGTTTGGTTTGGCTCTGTTTGAACTGGTTCGGTTTGGTTTGGGGCTACGAAAACCGACTCGGTTTGGCTCGGACAGGGTGGAACCGGCTCAAACTAGTTTGGTTCAAGCCAACTTAAGAGGTTTGGTTTAGCTTAGTTTGGTTTGGTTTTGGTTTGGTTTGGTTCAGTCGTCGCTGGTTTGGTTTGGATTGCTCAATTTGAAACCAGTTTGAGTCGGTTCAAACCGTGCCGACCCCTAGGTCCCGCCATCAGGTTCAAGTGCTCTCTAAGTAAATACATATATGGAATCTATATATATATGTGTTTACTTGCTTCAAGTCACAGGTATGTGGGGTAATCTCACGGTGTGCAGGAAAAGACATCAACCTTTAGGCTAATTAAGGAGCAATGCTTTTTATTTATTTCTAAACCGCAATGCTCCACGACAAAACAACGATTTTTTTCACATTTGGGAAATTTGATTTAGAAAAAAAAGTTTTCAGTTACCTTTTACAAAAGAAGCTGCATATAGTGCACACCTTCAGAGCAAGGCCAGCTGTGCGTATTTCCAAAGTAGTGTGCTTGTATCAGAAGCGGCCCTTCACCTTCCCTTCAACGGAGCAATGTAAGGATATGTTGCTTATATCAGAACCGCGCGTATATATATATACAGTGTGCTTATATCTCGTGTGTACTGAATTGACTAAATTCACACCGAAAATCTTCGCACCCGCCCATGCCAGCATGGGGGATGCCGCTCTTCTCCATTGGAGGCCCGGATCCAGAGCTGAAAATTCCACGTCGTTATGGCAGGATTCAGAGTAACCACACTTGACTTCCCACAGCGTTATGGACCCTGGAGGGACAATGGACTTAACCGACCTCTGACTGAGATTTGAAATGTTGCAACCCTACCGATTGTTTCGAGTCGGATGGCCTTTTCACGTTGCCACACAGTCTGGTTGAAAACTACATGGGGGGTTCAGCGAGACAGAATCTGAGAAGTTCACCCCAACATCGTCAGGGCTAGGAGGAGCTCCACTGCACTATGATTGCATTAAATCTACACAACCATCGGCTGCTACTTACTCAGTCCTCGGCCCACTGATCCTGCACTACTCTCTATGTAAGCACGGACGTTGAACTTCCTTCGCACCGTACGTAGCCAACCGTGCTCATCGAAGGTGCTGGGGAAGGACAACAAACTAAACACGAAAAAGTGGTTTAAAGGTCTCCTCTCCAGAATAATTAACATCACCTAGTTGAAGGGAGTTAAGCGCAAACTGAAAAGTAGCATTATTTTTGTCCTTAATGTTGCGGGTGTCTTTGCCAGTTCTAAAAATATTGGGGAGTGGGGGGGGTGAAGGGGGGGGTGTCGGGACACCCACAACACCTGAAGCAGCCTGCGACCCCATTAGCACCCACACATTTGGCGATTGAATGCGAAACTCAATTAGCTCAGAGTAACCGCACAAACGCATCTGCACGATTCAGCGCACAATTTCTTTCGCCCACCTTCGCAAACAAACAGGGTCCGAGTGCGTGAACAGATTCGGCCCCTCGACCTCCACAGCCCGGCGGCGCAGCGACGTTAAATCGCCTCGGTATTGCTACCTAAAATGTTTTGATACACGTATGTGTACCTTAGTTAGAGTCAATTTGTAGCTTCAGGGATTCAGGGTCCTGCTGTTAGATCCGATTAAATGACGAGGGCTCCCGCAGGGACCGTACGAGTCCACTTGGATTCTGCCTCTGCGAGCAGGGGGTGGTGGGGGTATAAACGCCCCGAGTCCCACACATGTGCTACATTTATCGCCTCTCCTCTCTGCCGTGTAAACACCTGTCAACATGCGAAGGTGGACCGGCGTAACTCGGAAGGCTAATGCTGGGTGCCCCTGGCAATGCGTACATCCCTGGATTCGAATCCCAGGCTTCCCACCACCACGCAACGCAATCACGCCGAATGGGGCAATCTCGTGAGGTCTCGGGCCTGAGCAGACACTTGCATGGCCTACCAGCATGCGCAAACGGGTTGTTATGGGCAGTGGGGGCAATGCAGCAGAGGGCAGTGCGGCAAAAAGCACTGCACTTTCTCTGCTGCCACACCGATGCTCTGCCCGCGTCCACCAGGCCGCGCTGAACCAGTGTCACGAAGCGTGGTCATATAACCTCCATGCCCTGCGTAGAGCGAGGAGGCCTTCTTTATCCAGCAGTGGAGTGACACACAGGGGCTGTACATACACACGTAAGGTCTTGGTCGCGGCACACGACAAGCGGATGCTCGTATTCGCCGGAGGGAGGGCTTTTTGGCAACGCATTGGGAAGCCTCACTTAGCATTGCTAACTATTTACTCCGGCTGGAATTCAGGGTCACGGAGTAGAAGTAGCGCCGTGATTGCGATGGACGGTCGAAAATGAGTGAAGTGCTCTTTGCGCGGTTGATATTAATGCACGAAAACCTGAAAACAAATTACGGCCAGCTGAGTGTTAAAAGGCAAAGCCAAAGTTTTGCCTGCAGCCTTTTTTACACTCATTTGGCTTATCGAGTGCTATTAGCGGGGAACTCGATTGAGATCGGCTCACCCACACGAGGGACATCGCGCAACAGAATTGCGACCACTCTCTTTCGGGGTCAAAAAGTGTCACGGTGAAGTTTCGAGAGAAAAGTGCATTTTTGAAGAGCGGCGTGGTGAAGGTAATAACAGCCCTCGGGAATGTGTTGATTATTAAAATCCATTGATTTGTTTGGGCTTTAAATATTCATCGCAATGTAATCTGGATTTCCATGGCGGCCTGGATATGCTGAACAGAAAGCAGGGCATACCAGTCGAGGGATATCACAAAACAGCGATTCTGTATAGATGTATACACCGAGTAATGTGTATAGCCCCTTCGTCAATCCACTGCAGGATGTGGTTCTCCCCACACCAAGCGGGTCATGCGGGTTACTTAACCATACTTCACCGTACTCGCCAGTGCGAAGTTTGCGTATAGCCCCTTCGTCAATCCACTGCAGGATGTGGTTCTCCCCACACCAAGCGGGTCATGCGTGTTATCTAACCATACTTCACCGCACTCGCCAGTGCGAGCTTGCGTATAGCCCCTTCGTCAATCCACTGCAGGATGTGGTTCTCCCCACACCAAGCGGGTCATGCGGGTTACCTAACCATACTTCACCGCACTCGCCAGTGCGAAGTTTGCGAAGGTGGGGAGCACAGACAAGAGTAGTGCGATGAACTGTTTGCTGCAAACTGCCCTCTGAGAATCCACCACGTGACCCGCAGCCTCAAACAGCTGCTAGACGTGGGTGTTAACCATCCAAGCACTATCCAGGCTCAGCGATGCTTAGCTTCCAATATATACATGGCGAGATTGGGCACATTCTCTGGGTCGTTTTGTGTAAAGTGACTCAACATGACCTTGCTTGGGTATAAGGGCATAGGGGCCAAAAGGGAGTTCCACCGATATTTGGTCGATGATCAGCAACATTGCTGCTGTTTGCTGTTGCTCCACTTAAGATTGCCAAAAGCTGCCGTTCATCAAAGCAAAATCACGTCCATGGTCTACGCCGATCATGCTTTTATCAAGCCCTCATACTTAACTGCAATACATAAAGTGCCTGTTCCCTGTATGCAGATTCTCCATATGCGAGTGGTGGAAATTCCTCATTCTACAGAGTGGTGCTCGTTCTATCTTTCCAATTGTGAGTGCTTCAACTGCAACACCGGATCGTAAGGAGCGAAAAACGTAAAGGTGCAGCCCTGCAACTGCTTTGCTCACACCACTGCTCGTGGAAGCGCCTCCCTTGCGCGGAGCGCTCAAGGTATGTATTTATTTGGTCTATTTCGTCTCTGTGCTGACCGAACACCTTTGAAGAGGTAGGAGTCCCCACACTTTACCCCACCACACGTGACCTGCCAATCGACTCATTGCGGTGATACCCATTTGCACTGCTGGTTTGACATACGTGGTGGGTGGCGGTGGTGGGGGTGGTGGTTCGAGAAAGTTGCT
Source organism: Lampetra fluviatilis (assembly GCF_964198595.1). Taxonomy (NCBI): domain Eukaryota; kingdom Metazoa; phylum Chordata; class Hyperoartia; order Petromyzontiformes; family Petromyzontidae; genus Lampetra; species Lampetra fluviatilis. The sequence goes on along the minus strand of NC_136323.1, from coordinate 8,112,019 downwards.
TTGACCGTCGCGCCGGGAGATCGAATCGAATCGGCGACCTCTGGACTAGAGGCCCAGCGTGTTCACCGTTAACACGGCGGCAGCATCCAGACAGGTGAGTACGCACCTCAAGTAAGTAAATATGCCCATAAGACGAGTGACCACCTGGAGTGCAGCGCAGTGTGTGTGTGTGTGTCAGGTAACCAGTGGTCCAATGAGGATTAATTAGCCGTTTAATTCCCCACTTGTCGTGCCTTAACCTTTTCACTCTCGGCGCTTGGCACCCGACGGCAGACGCTAGTTTTTAATACGACACCAGCCCTCGGTGTGCATCCCAGAGACAGCTGTAAATGGGAAAACAGCACCGCTGGGCAATGTGCGCGCTGCTCGTCGCCGCGACAAAAGGGATGATCAGAGCCGGCTGACGAGATCTAGTTTCTGGCCCAGAGATGTGGCATGCTTGTCAGAGGCTGTCGCGCAAGGGAGAGATTATTTTGGCCCGTGTTGTGGGAAAAGAAAAATTGCTCTCTGTTCGAGTTGGCACAGAGAGCATTGTTTGTCTTTTTTGGTGGGGGGGGGGTCAAACTGAGAGCATTAATTAGCTCTCGCAAGCCCCCTGTCAAACCCCGCTGCTACCCCCACCTGGGTTATCCGCCGATCGGGAGCGTCCTGGCCTCATTGCTCGCTGAAAATAGTTACGGCGGCGTCCGTGACTCGCGAATGGTGGCAGCGTCGCGTCCAATGATGCGCAGTGCAGGTGTTTCGCGTAGCCCTGCAATTGCTAGCTCGTGCCACTGCTGGTGGAAGGGCCACAACGAGAGGGAGCTCTGGCGAGCTCAAGACTCCTGTTCTAGGGGGTGTATTAGTCTAATTCGTCCAAGCCGGCAAGACGTCTTGGAAGAAGCGAAAGTAACCACATCTTATCCGCACCACCCACACGTGATCTCCCGATCGACTGCCACGGGCCCATTTGCACTGCTGGGTGTACAGAGCCAGGGGGATTTAAGAAACTTGCACTATCATGGGACCTCCTTTGCCAATTCCAAAATATGAGAATAGGTTTTCCCATTTTTTCTGACAACAAAACAGGTGTTAAGATGTTAAAACACCAAACTGAAACCTTTTATAAGTAATCTTGTCTGCATTAACCACAATACTTGTGGTCAGAATGCAAACAAAAAACACACTCTGATAATATATTGGCATTGTCTTTGAAACTGATTGGTCTCAAAACGGTGTTAGACCAGAGGCCGCCAAAAGGCGTACAGCTGAACGCCTTTATCAGATGCTTGTACGCCTTCATCAGAGTATGTTTTTTGTTTGCATTCTGACCACAAGTATTGTGGTTAATGCAGACACGATTCCTCGTAAAAGGTTTCAGTTTGGTGTTTTAACATCTAAACACCTGTTTTGTTGGCAGAAAAAATGTGAAAACCTAAACTCGAACTTGCACTAGTTTTCCTCATCGTGGTACTCATATAGTTCACTTATTATTTTGACCCTTTAAGAATGAGTTGTCAGGTCGAACCTTTTGATTGTGTGTCAAGCATTCCACTCTAACTACAGCACCACCCAGCCCCGTGCAGAAGCACCACAAGAAGAACAGTTGAGAGGGCAAAGTGCCTTTATAGAACAACAAAAAACAAACATTGAACGACCACTTTGATGCATGACCTTGCCATTAAGAACTTGACCATATACACTTGTGTTTGGGTTGTTGTCTTCTCGTATTTTTTGTTGTTGTGGTAACCAGGTTTCTGTAAGCGGTTCCCCTTCGAAAAAGGAGCGTTTAGTCTTATTCTTCTTCCATATGGAATGTAATCAACAGTTTGTATAGATGGCATCGTTAAATGTCAAGGTCCTTCAAGGCGGTGTTTAGTGCCCAATGCTGTAGAGCGTTTACAGCCCAAATGGGGTTTTACCTGCGCCAAAATAAAACCGAAAATTTAATCTGAAAAACAAAGTCTAAATGCATTTCAGGGAGCAGTTCAAACACATTACATGCAAAGATATTATGCAAATAATGAACCCTCATTAAAAATGGTACTGACGTGATTGTTTTGTTGTTGTTTGCGTTGGAATTTTTAGTTTAATAATTCGAAACAATGGCCTTTGTGCGGCGGCGTGGGTGTGGGTGTTACGTATACTGTCTGTGCGGTGTGTTTGTTTTGTCTTTTTAGTTTGTGCGGGCTTGTGAAAAATCCGGGTGTGAAAACAGAATTGGCCACTTCTGCCGCTTGCTGTCGTGCGCCTGCCCGTTTGCCCAATGTAACGATTTCAGCAGAGAGCGTTTCCGTTCGTGTGAATTGACATCGAAAAATATGAGCCAACAACAGAAAAAACCCACAAAAATATTAGCCAACAACAGCCAAAACCCACGAAAATATGAGCCAACAACAGCAAAAAACCCCCCAAAAATATAAGCCAACAACAGCAAAAACCCACAAAAATATGAGCCAACAACAGCAAAAACCCACAAAAATATGAGCCAACAACAGCAAAAACCCACAAAAATATGAGCCAACAACAGCAAAAACCCACAAAAATATGAGCCAACAACAGCCAAAACCCACAAAAATTATGAGCCAACAAACAGAAAACCCCCCCCCCAAAATATAAGCCAACAACAGCAAAAACCCACAAAAATATGAGCCAACAACAGCAAAAACCCATAAAAATATGAGCCAACAACAGCAAAAAAACTGCAAAAATATAAGGCAACAACAGCAAAAACCCATAAAAATATGAGCCAACAACAGCAAAAACCCATAAAAATATAAGCCAACAACAGAAAACCCCACAAAATATGAGCCAACATCAGCAAAAACCCATAAAAAATCTGAGCCAACATCAGCAAAACCCACAAAATATGAGCCAACATCAGCAAAACCCCATAAAAATCTGAGCCAACATCAGCAAAACCCACAAAATATGAGCCAACATCAGCAAAACCCCATAAAAATATGAGCCAACATCAGCAAAACCCACAAAATCTGAGCCAACATCAGCAAAAACCCATAAAAAATCTGAGCCAACAACAGCAAAACCCCATAAAAATATGAGCCAACATCAGCAAAAACTCATAAAAAATATGAGCCAACATCAGCAAAACCCCATAAAAATATGAGCCAACATCAGCAAAAACCCATAAAAATATGAGCCAACAACAGCAAAACCCCCCCAAAACGAGTCATTGTATCACGGTGCGTGTATCTTTCCACGTGTACACCTGGCATGGATAAGAGAACCCTCGACAGGTTAACGACATTCTTCCTCAAACATGTTTAGAATGAGTGGGCTTGCGCCGTGACGCGTTACGAGAAGTGATGATGGTCAATGGGCAACAATAGCAAGAGTGGTAGCAGCCAAGGAATGGGAATGCATCGGGGAGGAAATCGGCTCACGTGTAGATGATGCTGGGTACATTGTGCGATCACGAGAGATGTTGACAACTTGGGGAGATATTCATCCAGCAGTGAATTAATTATGCATGGTGATGGTGATGATCCCCTTCAGTGGCACAGTGGCTCATAAATTGTGCTACGAACCCGGTGACCTGAAACTTCGGTATCTGTAGTTATGAATTATTATAATTACACTATGTTGCCGGTTAATTCGTCTTCGGGACACTTTTTACAACAGTTCTCCCTACGGAGAGACTGACGTCTTGATATAACCGTGGCATTTTTACACGATTCTGCTCGGGGTGTCACGCAACTTCGCATTGACACGCGGAGCCCAGACGTTATGTGGCAGGCTGCAGGGCTTAAAACTGTCCCACCGCGAGCACTCACGAGGTCGCGTCTGGTCACGCATTCATCGATGAAGAAAGCCACCTTGCCGTGTCAATGTGAGAGGAGTAGCGACGGATTTGGGCCAGAAATCGGCGTTAACCCTCAGCCAAAGTGCATTGCGCCATGCGCAGCCCCGTGGCATATACAGCTCAGCAAGAGGCTCCCGATTGCCTCCCGTTCCCCATTTTCTCCCCCATTTCTTTTTGTGGTCGTCTTGTGTTGAGTAAAAGCCGGAAAGCCGGATCAATCTGCATGCCAGGGTAGGGATTGGGAATATTGATTGCCCATTTAGTAGAACCTCTCTTCTGCCCCGCTCTGCGCCTCCGGCCTCCGCCTCCCCCCCACTGTGACGTGCACGTCGGAATGTTTATTTTGCTCGAGCTGAGCCCGGGCCGGCTATTTTAATAGCCTATCGATCATTTAGTGCCAATCGGCCGCCCACCGTGGGCCCTTAGAGGGAAAAGTTAAGAAACGAGAAGCGAATGTCTTTCATCTACATTTACAGCACGGCTCGGGCAGCCGACGCCGACGATGTGCGAAAGGTTGCCGCTGAAAGTGGGGTTCAAATGGCGGTGCAACTTAGATATCAGCCCCCTGTCTGCAGCGCCACTTTCTCCTTCTTGTTGCTGCTACTGCTGCTGTGCTGCTGCCGCCACGGTGGATAGGCGATGTTAACTACCTCGCCTGGCATACGGGAGGATGTGAGTTCACTCTCGACCCTGACCGCCTGCTGTGTATTTAGAGTTTGCGCGTCTCTCTCCTCTCTCCCCGTGGTCGCGTGGATTCTTCTCCGGGGTCCTCCGTTTTTTTCCCACCACATTTAGAATCAACGTCACGCGTTCAGAGTTTTGTGGCTTCTGTGAATGTCCACGTGATAGTCCAATTCGTTGAGCTATCATCTGTGGCTAGGTCGCTTCTGAAAAAGAACTGTATAGCTCAGTGGGCTTTACCTGGTGGTAAACTATATTTTTATAGTTTTATAGTTTATAGTTTCTTTCTCTATGGCAGAGTTAGGAGCCGGGGAGGAAGGTTGAGAACATTGGCGGAGGGTGGCAATGGGTGGGAGCTGAATGTGGAGATGGTGCGGTATTAACGTTGTCCTTACGAGGGATAATAACGTGCCGATTTACGGCAATAAAATTTGGAGCAAACATCAGTTAATCTGACGTTAAATGTTCATTGTCTATGATTATAACATTTTTTTTTCTGTAGGAAGTGTATTGCATAGGTTCGTTATGGCAAGGTATCAACTACTCCCTTCTCTGTTGTGACAACAAATATCCTCCGTATAGCCTTAACAGTATGTTGGGGCAAGTGCTGTATTTTCTGCACACACACACACACACGTGCGCAATACGAATCTTGCTGGGTGGCACCGAGCAGATCAAATTTCGCATAACCGTAAGGTCGCAAGTAAAATTCCTGGTTGTGGGTGACTCAACCCATTACACTCGAGGGTCGATAAAACGATGACCAATTCAGCAATCGTTCTACGGACTGACTGGCCCATGCTATAGGAAATGTGGAATCTCCACCCCTGGCTTAAAATCAACAATGGGGATGACCACTGCCCAACATTTGCTTAAATGTGGGGACAATGACACTCTTTGTAAGACGTGCACCATCTAAAGACCCCTCACTTTGTTGTTGTTGTAATATTAATGTCAGGGATATGATGGCGTGCACCTTCCCTGCTCACATGTACATTTCACGTCATTCAATGTTTAACGTAAAAATGTAAACGCTTTGATTTATCGATGACTTCATTCACTTATTGACGGCCGGGCCTTCTGGCTTGGCTTGGTGAATTAACAGAGAGGCCCTTCTGCACCCGATCTTCCGTCACTGTTGAACATTCCACTTAGTGGCAATTAATTTCGTTTAAAATAATTAAACTCAATGAGGAAACAAATTTATAGTTAATTAGTGGGAGGGGGGGGGGCGGTGTAAGCAGCTGATTCATCATTCTTGATATTTTAATGTCAATGCTAACTCTGTCGGCGTGACTGAGCTGCAGCAGAGTTTATCTTGTGTGCCAGAGAGTAATAGATCAAAACTAATTAAATGTAATTATTGATGAGCACTATAATACTTTCAAAGGTCAGCTGTACTTGGGTATATTTAATTATGAACTGAAGCAAACTTAATTTCGGGCGGCCTATTGACATTTCCATAGCTCGTCGATAGCCAATCAAGCCTTTTGGAAGGATACCGATAAACAAAAAGTTTCTTTAAAAATGTGCAAGATATGCTACGGGTGCTCGTCAGGAAGTTGTGACAATACATTTAAAACAAGGCAGCCAATCGGGGTGGTTGCGGACGTATCTCCCACTAACAGATCGGACCTGTGATATGTTTGTTTAACACGTAGGCTTTCGCGACCAATGTTATTCATAATCAACGATTTTTGGGTTTAGATCGCGTTATTTATAAATGTGTCGTAACCCTCCACCACCCGACACGGCCAATCAGTAAAAATGTGTCACGTTGACAAAAGACAAATAGTTCACTGCTTTAGCCCACCGGTGTGTTGAAGTACTCAAATTGTAAATGTTGTGGCTTCAACACACCGGTGGGCTAAAGCAGTGAACTATTTGTCTTTTGTCAACGTGACACATTTTTACTGATTGGCCGTGTCGGGTGGTGGAGGGTTACGACACATTTATAAATAACGCGATCTAAACCCAAAAATCGTTGATTATGAACTGTGATATGTTTATTTAATATTGCTGCTGGAGATTTTGGCAATTTGATGATAATTTTCGGATAAATGTAAAGGTAAGACAACATTATCTTTTGTATGATACCAGAATTGCGAGGGTGAGAGATGTTGTTATCGAGGAAGATGGTGCATAAGAGGGGTTTTTGGGTTAGATCGCGTAAATATAAATGCGTCGTTAAAGCCGCCACCACCCGACACAGACAAATAGTAAGGTTTGTCACGTAAACAGAACATGGCAATTAGTTACTAGTTCAGCACACCGGTGTATTGAAGAGTAAACCCACAACATTTACAATTCAAGTATGAAGTTTTACAGGTAATTACGAAAGACTTCGTGTTAAACTGAAGAGATAGTGACATACAAATTTTATATATCTCTGTATTTACATATTTACGTCACCAGATCTGAAACATTAGCTTCCACTTGCAGGATAAACTAAAAAGCAGAGCATAAATAAATACCGGTTGAAATTGTTTTTACAAAATTCAGGATGTACCCATAGGTGCCCTATTCGTGAACTTCCTCCCACACACTTAATTTTATAACCACTACATCTCATCTGTAAAACATTTCATGCCACTTGCGTTACTTTTATATTGTGATTCAGATTTTTTTTATATTGTGATTCAGATTTTTATAGATTAATTTTAATGATACCAGACTGGTAATGCTTTCCAGAAAATACGTCAAAAGGGTTTGTGCGTTATCTATATCCACCTGTCTGTCTTTAATGGGAATGGTAGGGGAGAGGCACGATCACACCAATGATTATTATTATTTTGATATATGAATTAAATATTAGGAAAAGCTGTGTTGCTTTTAGGGACCTACCCTATTTAAAAATTGCCCCATTGATCTCAATGTTGCTCAAGACTTGGAGACGCAAACCAGAGCAAAAAATACAAGGTGCAACCCAAGCAAAGGCATTTTGCCCTTTACAGCTTCCACCACTCCGCTTCCGTACTAATTAACTACTTCCAAAGAGAGGCGCCTGTTTGGAAAGCGCTACACAAATCCACGAGTTTGCATCATTTCTCCTGACCTGTTTTATTTTCCCTTTGCCTCCCCCACCCAACCCCTCACCTGCGCTTTAGGCTGAAGGGGCGCGTGAGGATGACTCACATCGCACGCGGAAGGACGCGCTCTGCACCTCTCTCTCTGCCTCGGCCCCTGGGTTCCTGACAAGGGCACGGGGCTCTTCTGCGTGGATGTCAGAGCACAAACCACGCCGGGGCGTTCCCCGCAAAAGACGCGCCCCAGAGGGCGACCAGGCCGAGGCGAGGCGACATGGGGCAGGAAGGAACCCTGCTGTGGCTGTAAAAGCGTAAAGCGCGGCCACGTGAGCGATGACACGAGCCCACTGCATTAGCAGAGTCCAAATGTTTGAGCCGAGGACTGCCCAGAGAGTGGAACGAATTCGTTTCGGCGTCAATGTTTGATGATGAGCGGCACGCCGGATGCTGCCGTGATTTTTCCAGGTGAGTTTCTCTGTCGCATCCCATCGCTGATTTGCTGTCGGTGCTGTTTCAATAATTACGCTTGAAAGTGGACGTTTCCATTAGTTATGAGAGTGCAAAGCAGCCCTGTGGCACGCGACCTTGTTTAGAGGAGGGTGGGGGGGTCATATAAAATGCAAAACTCAGTAGGGGGGGGGGGGGGTGGCGGGCATGACGGAGTGAATGTGAAAACATGTTTTGAAGACATTTTAAACGCATTAACAGAATCAGTCACGATGCAATCTGCTCTTGTTTATATCCTACATTGTGTTGCTATGTACACGAGGAATTGCTGAAGAAAACCCACAACTGCTGTTTAATATTTGGGCAAGTTCTTTGTTCCTTTTCTGATTTTGACGATACGAATTTCGCTTTCAGCGGTGGGTGGCGGGGGATGGGGTGGGGGTCTTCCCCCTCAAGCCTTCCGAATGCAATGGGATTGGTGAAAAACTCCCCTTTCTATGAATAGCATTGTTCACAGTGAGAGCAGCACTTGCGTGTTTTAATTATTGACCGTTGAGGGGAGGTTTACTATAGTTGGTATTAATGATCAGTTTTGGGTAAGTTTAGAGTAGGGCATTCAAATATAGTGTGTGCTTACGCGTTACAACGCATGCATGGACAAATTATAGAAAGCATTGCGCGTGGTGCATATTTAAAAATCATCTTTTTTATTTGCTGTTATTGTGCATAACCTTTTTAGGGTGCTATGAAAACATTAGATTGGCTAATACTAATTTTTATTACCTCACAAGTGTCCAATTTTTCTTTGCAAAAATATATTTTTTTGCTCAAAGTAAATTGCACAATCTTGCTTTGCTGATTTGGTACCCTGGCTGCAAGCCACCAGACATGTTCCACAGATTGAATGACTTTAGTACAGTCTATTAATATGATACGCAAGCAGAGCTTGCCTATCAAATGTATCGGTTCACTCCCTGTGTTTAAGACTCCTCCTGCCTCTCACCCTGGCCTCAGTCATTCTTGCCCAACAAACGTGTTGGCAACGATAGCAATTATATCGTATCATCGAATTGTATTGTGGGTAAAAAAAGGCTGTTGCCGAGCACAGGCCCAAAAGGCCAGAATCCACAAGCAGCCAGCAACTAAACAGTGCTCTTGAAGGCGTCGGAGATATCTTTCTTAAAATGGGCAAGGTTGGAGGAAACTTTGGAAAAGAGACGAAATGGAGGGAATTCCAGAATTGGCTCGTGCAAGGAAAGAATATGTTTTCGATTTGTTTATGCTGTAAATAATTGGTTAACATGTCCCATTAGGTCACTTGATGCCGCTAAACTCATCGAACAGTAAAATAATAAGAAACCATGTTAAATCGAATCGCGGCCAAGAGTTACAATTACAGTGAAACCTTGGATTGCGAGTAACTGGGTCTGCGAGTGTTTTTCAAGACGAGCACATTTTTTTAATAAAAAATAACTTGATAAACGAGCGATGTCTTGCAATACGAGCAGTACGTACAGTATACGCTTTGTCTGTCGAGTGTCACGTGATCACAACTGAGCCGATGGTTCTTCTCTCTCTCGCTGCAGGATTGTGGGTAATCATTTCCCATGCTCGGTCTCAGTCGGCGTGCCTCACTCGTATAGTCAACATCCGTGCGAGCGTATACTGTTTACTATAGTGTTGTGATCACGTGTGTGTGCGTAAAGCATTTTTTTTATTTTGTGTCCAAGTGTAGTGACTGTTCTTTAGTAACTGTACTGCAAGTGAAAGTCACCCTACACAATAATCCTCCTCCTCTCCTCTCTCTCGTCTTCCTCACACCAGCCACGATTACATTTATTGAATACATTTGATTACTTTATATTACATTTTAATAAAAATATAAAAAGGTACAGTATTTTGTATTAATCATTTTTATATGAATATTTTGGGTTGTGGAACGAATCATCTGAGTTGTCATTATTTCTTATGGGGACATTCGTTTTGATATACGAGTGCTTTGGATTACGAGCACGTTTCCGGAACGAATTAGGCTCGCAATTCAATGTTTCACTGTACATTGAATCGAGAAAACACCTTGAGGCCTCATAGAGTTAAGAGATAATTCCTCGCATGCAAGTCCTTTCAGACATCGGAGCGCCGCTGTGTACCGTTTTCAATATTTATAAAGACTGCGGCACTGCGAGGCGGGCTGTGGAGCCGAGGAGGGCAGCAGGGGTTATGGGTGGAGTGCTCCCAAGCAGGCAGGAAAACACGGCAAATGCATTTGATGCACTCTCAGCACGACAGGCTGAAGGAAATTGGGGTGACGTGCGAGTTTGACGACACGGTTTGTCAGGCAACGATAGGGACGGCGAGTTCCTCTGCGAGAGTGATCTTGGGGGAGTGAGCGGAGGCTGCGTCTGGGATGGCATCCGTTAGCCAAGGTCCGGCTGTCTGCTGTCAATTATTGAAATATTGGCACACCTCACCGCATCGCACGCTTTCAGGTGCCCTTCTGTGGCCAGTCTGGAACGCTCTTCCTTCCGATATATTAAGACACTGCTGGAGCTATGCACTTTTAAATCTAGATTGAAAACTCATTTCTTTAGAACTGTTTTTTGTGTTTAGTTTGTTGTCCTTCCCTTGCACCTCCCATTAGCACTGCTGGCTATGTACGGTGCAAAAGAAGTTCAACATATATCCAAACATATCTCTCCGTTTTGGATAAGTGTGTAACCACGTGTGTTTTTTTACCACATTTTTCTTGGATGTGTTTTGAATGCTCGATGAAGTGAGGTGTTGTCGATTGAATGAAATATATCTGCTTATGGGATTTTTCAACAGCAAAACAAATGGAAATGGTTTACGCAGATTAATGTGTGTGTGTGTACAGTTAGTGTGGGGAGGGGTAGTGTAGTGGTTATCACATCACCGCTCATGGCCAGCAACACGGAATTATGCCTCAATAATTCTCCCATTAAACCATTGGGACAAAACTCACTGAAAAAAATAGGTAAATCTGTTGTCTTCATATTACATGTCTACACGTTTAACGCAATGATCATAGCAATTTGAATATCTGAAATAGTCTTGGATTTTCCTGAGGTCACCTCAGCCTTACATGAGTAGCACCTGGTGCGATGGGTAAACATCAACACTGGTGAGACAAAGGCGGCCGGGTGTGGTGCTTTAACCACACCAGCACCTCGTGTGCCATAATGGCCTTAATGTGCTCACTCATACTCTACGGGGGACCTTTGTACATGTGTGCAATAATGGATATGAACTATATAGTCAAAAAACTTTATCTTTTTTACATTTGCCTCTCAACCGTATTTGATTTAGATGTGCCATGAGCCGGCTGCTGTTAAGCCCATCTCATGCTTACCGACAAAAGGGCAAAATGTGTTTATTTATTTGATTACAGAACGGTACTGTGCAGTGAAATATATATATAATGGATTATATATCTACAATGCATTTCCATTAGCTTAGAACACAGTCATCAGGACAACATTATCTCCAGCAAAAATGTTCAGCTCTTGCAAGTTACACAATGTCCACTCTGAGGTGTGTCCTCAATTCTGGGAAGGTGAGGACAGAGAAAAAAAACTGTTTGGCCTGGCCAACGAGAGACTTTGTCGGTTGGGTAATTACAATGCTTGTTTTGCCATTTTAGCCAACCAAAACAGCCTTCGAGTACCGTATTAAATACATCCAATTGTCTGCTTTGGCAAACGTCCCATGTGCCTTGGCTCGAGCCGTAGATTTTTTTTCACAGCGTCTTGCAGATTTGCGACGTTCATCGCGTTGGTCCATTAAAACAATTGGCAGCTCATCCGTGTTTCAGGTTTCAGAAAAGGGAAGGTTTACCGATCTAATACGAGCATTAAATTATTCAGCTGCAACGGCAGGCACGTAACCAGCACGGTCAGCAGCAGAGCGCTAATTAGGAACCCATTCACAGGCCGTGGAACTTGAAAATATTGCGGAATTCATAGAACGACGGTAAACGCTCGTCCACGAGGCACGATACGGCAGACTGGAGAATCGTAATGAAAATGAGTGCGCGTTAACGTGGCTGTGATTTCACAGTCGCTGATCCTGATGGACATTTGTCGATCCACTGCTGGATGAGAGTCACACCACACCATGGGGCTCGTGCGGGTTATATGACAATGCTTCACTATGCTGGTCAGTGGGAGTCGGTGTTGGCAGGCAGCATAGATGTGGAAGCATAGAAGTATGGTACAACTGTGTATTTTGCACTGTCCTCTGCTGCCCACCACATAGTTCCACAGAAAACTATGGTAACCTGACATGGATGGTGGTCACCCATCCAAGTACTTTCCAGGCTGAACATTGCTTAGTTTCTCAGATCTTATGAGATTGGCTGCATGATTAGGCCGATCCTGATATTAAATTAAAAAATCCACACCATCATCATCATGAGAGATAAAATGAAACTTCAACTTAAAAAAATATTTTTTTTATATTTCAGAGTTTTTTCAAATTGAACGGTCATCAGTTCCCTTATTGTGTTTCTCAATGACGCAATATTACAAAATAGCCAGTGGAAATGTTAAAGTAATCATGCAAAAGAATTTATGATGGCCAAATGAGCACTGGGTGGTATACATTGTCCTTAGCGAGTGGTTGAAAATTCCACATCCCCGTGGCGGACACCAGTATCGCCACAGGATGATCGCTCTTGAGCGCAAGCACAGGAGGAGTATCGATGATGGGCAACGTGGAGTTCTGACCGTGGTTTGGACCGACATTCTTCCAACTGGGAGTTGAGCCTTCAAACGACTCCAAAAGCCACCGCCCAATTGTAGGCAAATATCAAAAGCGACAGTGAATGAATACACTCACCACGGCACTTATATTATTTTACTTCGTATACAAATTTGACGTTCGTAGAGCAGAGATGAGCTGATGTGAAGGATTGGTAGTTGATGAATACGATGACGCGTGAACTAAACGATGATGAAAGTGACAATGAGTGGTTAGTGAGGATGAGTGAGTGTGACGATGAATGAGCAGGGAAGTTGGCAAGAGGGACGGTGTTAATTCTTGGGAAGGAGAGGGGGAAGAGGAGTTTTAAGGGAAGAACGAAAGATAGACAGTGAAGCTGATTATTTGACATGAAGGGGCAGTTTGTTCCGGCGTAAGAGTGCCAGAAGTGAGAAAGAACGGAATCGTTATTTGGCACAAGGAGGAGGAGGAACAGACAGAGACAGCTGGTACAACCTGAAACACATTGGAGAGCTATACAGCGCAATCGCAAAATCCCATGCCGCAGAAATAGCCACATGTGCTTTTGGAAATGTCCTATGCACATGGCAATATTACTCAAGTAACACTGCCAATCACAGCATTGATCAAGAACCAATACAGCTCTAAAGCCATCAATCGCCTCCTCTCCACTCATATCCCTCCCTCTATGGTTTAAGTTTTTTGTGCCAATCCCCAGCCATCTTGCTCCACCATACACGATACAGTAGCGAGATGTTAACTACCTCGCCTGGTATACAGGAGGTCGTGGGTTCGATCCTGACCTAGACGCCTGCTGCTGTATATTTGCATGTTCTCCCCGTGGTTGCGTAGATTTTTCTCAGGGTCCTCCGGTTTTACCCTCCACATTTAGAATCAACATGCATTCAGAGTATTTGGCTGCTATATATTTCCACGTAATACGCCACTTTGTTGAGCTATTGTTAGTGGCCGGGTCACTTGAACAAGAGCTATATAGCTCAGTGGGCCTGACCTGGTAAAATAAAAAAAATAGTTTTAAATAGTAGACCAGCCACATGGCCTCCTCTGAGGCTGCGTGCCAAACATTAGGACAAAGCTACCAATCTGGGCACGGTACTTTGAAAATGATCAGATATGCATAAGTTTGAAAAATCACATTATTATTGTTATGCATAGGCTGACAGTAAGGTTTTCTTTCAAATCTTTGGGGATTCCTTTTCCACATTTATTGAAATGGTGCTATCAGTGTCATGTCACGAGACAAAGCATCCATTGAGGACCCTCACCGAGTGGTGAATGTGACAGAGAATGGCCCATTAAGGCAGATTCAACAGAAACACGTCCGAGATCCCTCCAGGTGATATTTTCTCTAGCCGCACAAAAGAGGCCCATTTCCCCATGCAGCCTCGTTCAACAAATGGCAGTCAAACGAATTTGTGTAATTTTCAAGAGTCAGAATGTAACCACATCGAGTGTGTATATATATAGGGTGCCATAGTGGCGAGATGTTAACTACTTCGCGTGGTGTATAGGAGGCCATGGGTTCAATCCCAACCTTGGCACCTGTATATTTGGAGTCTGCATGTTCTCCCCGTGGTCGCGTGGATTTTTCTCCAGGTCCTCTGGTTTTTCCATCCACAGTTAAAATAAACATGAGTTTAGATTATTTGGCTGCTTCTATAAATGTCCACAAAATAAGCCACTTCGTTAATCATTTGTGGTCAGGTCGCTTCTGAAAAAAGAGCTATACAGCCCAGTGGGCCTTACCTGGTAAAAAACTAATTTAATAGTTTAGTATAATAGAGTAGTACCCGAAATAAAATACAACGTTTTTGTGTGTGCAGTTATTGGTAACATTTGGGATTTGAGTCATTATCGTGAAATGCTACAAAGGAGGCACCATGTTTCACGGACGATTAAAGTCTGTAATATCCAATTAGTAATTTGCGATTAATTTTCAAATTGAACAAATTTGGGTCCCTGGTGATGGCAGACATGCATGCCCTAGTATTTTCTGAATAAAGTCATGTGATCTTCAACGTCCACTGTGTGGTGGGTAGCTCCCATTTTACGTTCAATTCACCCTCAGTAGTGACCAGGGGCGGCCACTGGTCTCGAATCACGAATCCCTCCTACACGCGGCGCTTCAATCAGGGTTAGCTACCCGCATTCAAACCCCCCTGAGACCTAAGCCACCCATGCATACATATATAAACAAGTTACTTGGTATCATATTCTTAGTTTTTTTTTTTTCGGTAAAGTCACGTAGGTAAAACATCAAAATTAATGAAAATAAAATAAAAGAAAAACAAAAATCACGACGTTTCGGAGGCAACACAAGTCTCCGTCATCAGGTGGGACCGTCACAGCCGAATTAGCTGCATCAAGGTTCAAATCTAGAATTAAGTTACTTGGTACAAATATATCCAGTCATTGGCTGCCAGTGGTTTTAATCGCGGTGAAGCATAGGCAACACAACAATCGGTGCAAGTACGTAGTCAATCACGCGTCATGATGAACCCTTCACGGATGCTGCTTACCTGCAAGAAATGTCTCCAAATAGAATGTACACAGGGTAACTGATTAATAGCGGTAATAGTGGTGGTAATTTATTTATGCGGTACAATCCTACCTGAGTCTACAAGGTTCTTTTCAAGTCCTTGAGTGGCTTTGCAGTGAAAGGAAACTGAAGTGCCTGGAGAAAACAAATGCAAATGGATCTATAACACTCAAGCTCCGTACGGACAGATCGGGGCCCTACTTGCTGTACTGCATCACACAGGTGGGTATCTCATGCGAATGATGGTTTTGGTTTAGCACATAGGTTGTTTAAATACATAATCCAAGTGTGGTTTTCCTGGTTATGCAGCCCGTTGAGCATTCGATATCTTAAGCCATGCACCACTGTGGGCATCTTCAGGAGCACAATTTAGGAAGCTCACCCAGGATATCAGAGAACCTACACAACGTAACGGTGGGGGCCAGATGAGACTCCCACTTAATTTCTTTGAGATGCCCACAGCTGTGCGTGGTGCAAGCTTGCGAGAAGACACGCTC
This sequence comes from Lampetra fluviatilis, assembly GCF_964198595.1. Lineage (NCBI taxonomy): Eukaryota > Metazoa > Chordata > Hyperoartia > Petromyzontiformes > Petromyzontidae > Lampetra > Lampetra fluviatilis. The sequence goes on along the minus strand of NC_136323.1, from coordinate 8,096,266 downwards.
GAACCACGTGGTGCAAGCTTGAGAGAAGACATGTTCAAACCACGTGGTGCAAGCTGGAGAGAAGACACGTTCGAACCACGTGGCCAAACCAGGAAGACCCACAATCCTGGGTGATGGCTCAATCTGTGCACGATCCGCCAGCCCTTGCATCAATAGAACCACCGATTTGATTCTTGAGTGTCGTATTAAGCTAACACCAGTGGATGGAATCCTCACCTAACGGCTAAACATGTATGTCTCGGATTACAGTCTGTGAATGCGTCAATAGGCCGATAAATACACAAGGAACAGCAGTGGCAGGCTGTCTTGGGAGTGGCAGGTCATTCGTGCAATTTTTTTTTGCATTCGCGAACAGCTATTGTCTACGCGGACCAACAAGACTACGTTTGAGACCCAGTGGCCTTTGTAGGCCAGTCTTTAGTGTAAATCAATGTCATGAAAGCGCCGAGTTGCCTTTTATGGTAAACTTTGCCTTTCGGACCCACACTCTCTCCCACTGAGGAGCACTTTGAAGAAGCATGCACATTGAGCGAGCTGTGAATTCATTACGCTCCATCTCACGGCGACGACAACTTCACATTCTGGTTTACCGGGAGGAGTTGTTGCAGTGCACAATGAAAGTACATTCCTAATTTCCATTTTTTGTCAAGGATTTTTATGAGAATAAATATCCATATAGCTATATTTTACTTATTACATAATTCTTGCTGTATTTATTCGATTAATTAATCAATAACAATGCACATTTCATTGTACTTGCCAAGTTAAACAGTTTTCATTTTAGTTTTTTTTATTTGAGCTGTAAGCGTTTCAAAGTAATGTCAATTAATTATCGTAATTTTCAACCCGTTGTAAATCCACTGATGGAAAAAGTCCATCCCATGCCATGTCAGTCATTTGAGTTGTTTGACCATACTTCACCATGCGGAGGGAGTGTGGCTTGGCTTGGTGAAGCCCAGGATTTATGTGAGTCATGCCCTCGAAGCAAACTCAGACGACAAGGTACATAGCGCACTGTGTGAACCACAATTCCAATGCTCCCACCACAAGGAATAAAGTAACGTACTTTTTTTTTTAAATTAGGTGGATTATCATTGGTATATCTATCATAGTTTGCAAGTCCATAGGCGGCTAAATACAAACATAATCACTGACGGCGCAATTCACGAAAGCTAGATTTATGATTCATGATTGCGCGTGTTTAATAATGAGAGAAAGTTGTCATATTTGATGTGTATAATACTGACATATGGCTTTCATATGCCCATTTCATATTAAAAATGATAGACGATGTGACATAAATAAACACGCATTGTGTGTTCTAGATCATCGTGACCAGAGAGCTCATTTCTTTTTAATACTTACTAAGCCAGGAAGATAAAAACATAACTGTCCTGGGTTGTAATATTTTGGGCTTAAAATATACCCTCTATGAATATACATTATTGGAGATAAGGTAAATGTGTAGCCCTGCAATTTCTTTCACACGCCTCTGCTGGTGGAAGGGCCTCGACGAGAGTGCGCAGGGTCTTTGACCGACTCTTGTCACGCCGGCCACGCATCATGGAAGCTGTGGCAGTACCCACACTTTACCCCATCACACACGGCCTGCCATCGACTGTGGTGCACCCATTTATTTGTTACCGCTGATCACCCACGAATCTCATGGTCCACCCTAAACCGCATCCACTGCACAGACATTGGCAGATGGCGGACACCTGATGCACAAATGTTAACTTCAGAAGTCTGCAGTCGTGTGAGACCGTGGTCACCCAGAACAGACAACGTATAACGCCGCAATGCCCCGATCCACAAGTACGAAAGAGACATCTTACAGCGATGCTCTCCGCTGCTCCTGCGCGGTTGTCTGGGCCCGACCACCTCAATGTCAAGTTGTAGCTGTTGCTTTGCCATCTACGTCACGCCCTACGAAAGAAGAATACCCACTACACGCGGTCCCCCGATCAACACGAGAGGCTGAGTCGACCCCCATTTGGAATTTAAAAAATCGCACATCCTTCCAACTGTGAGCTGCTGTGCTCTGACGAAAGAGACACTCGGTCAGATGCAGGGAAACTAAGCGCGTGTAATTGCTGTAATGTCAACGCTAAATATATCTTAGGCATCAATACTCACTCGACTGGATAGCCTAAATTTTACTTTACTGACCCAGTGAACTGTATTTGCTGCCATTGATTTACAAAAAAAACAAGTTGGTATTGTTGATAACCTACGTAGATTTGTCTAAACTTTAACTTTTACAAGTGCCAGTAAATGTTTTATTGTTTATTCACCTTAATACGGTCACGGATTTACAACATTTACAATAATAACACGTGTCATTTTCCTCGTGCGCATCAATAATCGCACCCAACTGTTAATCACACATTTTAATAACGTAAATATTTGCAATATTAGTGTTTGACTGGTCGGCTTATTAAGCGTAATTGCTTAGTTAAAAAGTGATGTTATTGGCCAAACATGTGGACACATTCTTATGCAATGAATGTTATTGTATGAATGTAAATACATTTCTCTAGGCATTTTAGCACCGATGACATCCTAATTGATTCCTCAATCAGTTGGCTATTGAAAAGGTCGCAAAAAAACTCATTTGAAGAATTGCAGACCCAATGAGCCGCTTATCACGCAAACACAGACAATTCACAATGGGCGCAGAACAAAAGTGAACAATGGTCAATTCAGAGGCCGAGCAACTGTGGGAGACAGTCCATATTAGAAAGGCTTGTCTACAATTGAATGACAGACAATCAGATTCGAGATGAGACCAATGAATATCAAATGCCACCATGTCTGGATTTTTAGTAAACTATGGAAGGTTAGTTTAACACGTAGGCTTTCGCGACCAACATCATCCATAATAGAGGTTTTATGGGTTAGATCGCATAAATATATAGGGAATGTTACTTAATTCAGTTCAAACCGATGTAGTTATCCACATGCTCTCACAAACCAGGGCATTGTAAACAAATATATTTACGGACGCATTCTCCAACCATTTACGAACAGCTTAGACACATCGCATGAGGGATGGCGACGACTTGTGGAGGCATTCATCCAGCAGTGGGTAGATCATGGACGACAATTATGATGACAACATTGAATGTAGGGTGCAGGGTGATTCTATATATTGCACAGTTTTCTGGCTGAGTGTGGAGTTTGAGGATTTCTTCCCCCACACACAGGTTTTATCCACATACTCCTGTTTCTTCCCACACACAAAGACAAAGATCCCCTGTATAGCCTTAACAGACTGTTGGGGCAATTTATGTTAGCGAGCACCTATGAAGGCAAGCACAGCGCATGATGGGGTGGGTGGCCAGCACCACACCCGACCACCTTTGTGTCCCCAGTGGCGATGTTTACACATCACACCAGGTACTCATATGACGCTGAGTTAACCCATGAGGAGCCCAGGACGGGTTAAAATAATCGTCACTAGTGTTGGCTGCGAACAGGAATCGAACTTGGGTTGCCGGCTTTGTAGTGCAGCACGCCAACCACTACACTGCCGCTCCACATACACAAAGATCCCGGTATAGCCTTTCATGGACTGTTTGGGCAAGTGCTATTAGCGAGACGCTTACAGACACACACGCACAGAGCAACTCACACATACATTGGCAATCCTTCCCATGCAGGATTCTACAACAAAAATTGAAAAAAGCCTTGCGCTGCTGCAAGACTTTCCCTAATAAACAAAACACATGACTGCGATATCACTGTCACGGAGAATGAAAACTGAAATCAGTGCTCAAACTAAATGATTTGTGGTAGATGGTTTTCTCTCGTGTGTGTGTGTCGTTGTTATCGGCGATATGCCCGAAAACAGCAACTCACTGCAGATGCAAACCTTGATTGAGCTCGGGAGGATTTCCCTGCAACCGAAAACTTCTGCAATGGGTATTAGCCCCCTCTGAGCCTGTCCAAGCCAACCTCTTGCACTTCTGCATTCTATTGAATGTCACTGACACTCTGAATTGCTTTGTACCCAGAAGTTTCGGGGGCGCACGCACAGGCGTTGATGGCAATGGTTAACGTTTAGAGACCAACCACTTGACGTTAGCAAATCGATGCCAAATGACATTTCACGTCCAATGGAAAACAGAAAAAAACGTGGAACTTTGCCAAATTGCAACCCCGCCTCCTTTCCTCGCGCCTCCTAAGAATGTTCAACCATACTCACGGCCATATATCCCCACTTGTTATCAATCACGATGTTGTTGTTTTTGCTCCCCGGTCAGCTTTGCCAAAGCGATCCGTTTGTTTGCGTTATTTATAAACGCGCGTAATTAGTCTTTTCATTTTTGACGGGAGGGTATTCTGTCTCTGGAAAATGTTAGTCAAGTAATAATTTGGATTTGCTTGTATGTGCGGTTTGGAAAACTTCGACCGGATGTTTTTTTCCCTCTCTCTCTCTCTCGCAGACGGCAACATAATGCGGGAGTTGTCACGGAAAGCGAATGCAGAGTTCTATCTCTCGTTTGATTCTTTGCATTTTTTTCGCGACGGCGTCGTTAACCCGCCACGAGTAACTCCGCAAACAACAGCTCTCCGATGCGTTTTTGGGTTGTACCTTGTGTTTTACGGCGCCACGTCCGACGTTTCGCTCCATGCGCTGGGGCCTTCTTCAGGAGCTGAATACAGCACGACCGTGAACATCTACACAGCACATTGTGGTGTTATTGTTATTCTTATCCTGTATGCTGTCTCCCACACATCGCACTGAGCATCTCTCAGTGACACTGCTCACTCTTGACCTGCCACAGGAATGGATATTTTCAACTAATTGCACGACTGTCAACAGATATGAGTGTTGTTACGTTTGGTCAGGGGGGTAAATCTCAGACTTTTGACCTGGATTATCAAGTGTTATGTTACGTCCAAAATTAACAAATAAATTATCATCATCATTTTCATCAGCAGCCATGTTCTATCCACCCCTGCATGACGTCCTCCCCACATAATAGCGAACTGACGTGGTAATGGGATGCCACGATCCATCTCGTGTTCACGGTGGCTAGGAGATATTAACTACCTCGCCGGGTATACAGGAGGTTGTGGGTTCGACCCTGACGCCTGTATATTTGGAGTTTGCATGTTCTTCGCGTGGCCGCGTGTATTTTTTCTCTGGGACCTCCAGTTTTTCCCCTCCACATTTAGAATCAGTATCACACGTTTAGAGTTTTTGGCTGCTGATATCTATTTCCACGTGACGAGAAGCCACTTTGTTGAGCCGTACATTTGTGGCCAGGTCGCTTCTGAAAAATAATTGTATAGCTCAGTGGGCCTTACCTGGTCAAGTAAAAATAGTTTGTACAAGAACAATTGTTTAGTTTAGATTTCCTCGCTCCGTCTCTCAGATGAACGTCTTCTTGGGCATGTTCCCTCGTGTTGCCACTCTATCATGAGTCTTTACCACCGGGCATCATCCCTTCAAGCGACCAGTGCTGCCCAAACCCGAACATTTTTATTTACAGTCACCGTGATGTCCTCTAATTCGCATGCCCTCTCACGTGGTCTAATCCTCGTATTCCTCTTCCTTTGATTCCAGAGCGCGCGCCTCTCCCTCCACGGGCAATCAAGAGATTGATTCGAATAAAAAAATCGACAAGTAGTGGGTAATGCATGAATAATAAATACACAATTAATAGTGGCTTCTTTAAAAAAAAAACATGAACTTTTCATTCATCACACGGTGTTTCCTTGCAGAGAAGTATCGTTTGACTTTTTACAAGAATACTCATCGGCCGGTTTATATCTCCTATCAGCTGTCTGTAAGCGTCTAAAACCGATGCTGCTGGGCAGTCCAATATTCATAGGCAAGAACAACCCACAAACACCCGTGGTTCCCAATTGAGTTGCGGCTTCGCATACAAAAAAAAATACTTTGCATCGATGAATTGCAGTAAATGCATAAAATATTTAATGCACTGGAATTTCAGAATCGCCACGTAAAAATGCTTCGTACTATTTTGAATGGTCAACACCCTGGCTCTACCGAGTGTTGTGTTTACCACAAATTACAACGCGGTTACCGGCGTCACTGCCCATCGAGGTAATTTATTTCTCTGCTTGACAGTCGGTTGGATATGAATACCGGTTTGAATGCTGATGCGATGTGGTGGTGGTGGTGGCGCTCTTTGCTGCATTACATATTCATCCGCTGTGCTGTTTCCAAAATCTCTGGGAAAATTAAGAATACGACCGAAATGCTCCCGACATGACCTCCGGTAGCTTAACTTCTGAAATAATCTCGAATTGTACAGAAATGGGGTCAGTCTAAATGAAAATGCGTTTTTTTTCAATTTATGATCACAAATCTTTTTATACCTTATCACATTTTCCCTGGGTAACCTCATAAGTGTGAAGGTTTGTCACTGTCTTTGATCAAGAACTATAAAATCCTTATTCAGACCTTTCAAGCTGTTAAATGTGAAGACTAACCCTTCTTGAATACCATGATGAATGACCCACTTAAACATGTAATACTTCATGATGATGTTTTGTATCATGATACAAGTAACATGTAACATCAGTGGAAAGTGATACCTGAACGGGTCCTGCCTCCCCCCCCATCCCTCAGCAATCCCTCACTGACCAGCGTGGTGAGGTATGGTCAAAACAACCTTGTCCTGAACACGTAATTTTAATCCAGCAGTGGATTGACAAACAGGCTGTTGTTAAACCCAAACATGATATCAGCCACAAAGCTGTTGCAAATTAAAAAAAAAACATATGCTCTGTGAATAAACACATTTACAAGTGTACTGCCCCAGTGCCATCATCAAGAGCCAAGTTCAATCCACTGCTGGATGAAGGTCCCCCAAACTACGGCCATCTCTATAGTCTCGCAATCAAACAATTCGTCTGTCTACCGCACACGAGCTGATCTAATAGCTCCATCTCCACAGCGGATGTCCTCTTGTTCTCTCCATCAGTCTCAACCATTGGCCATTGGTACTGCGCCAAAATCATATTCTTAACAGTCAATGCAATGTCCCTTGCCTTACGTATGCTCTCTGATTCCAGATTTGAAGCTTTCGTGGCTGCAAGGACTCTTAGCTTTTTTCGGTAAAGTCACGTTGGTTAAAAAAAACTAAGAGTATGCTCTCTGATCCACGTGTTCCTATCTCTCAGTGTAATGCCAGGTATTCACCACTCCTCGCTTCTTTGTTTATGCACGCGTAATAATTATCGCCTCAGCTCCAATAAACACAAAATACACGAGCCGAGAGTGAAAATAAAAAGTGATGTAAAAATCATTGCAACAGTTATCGTTGATTGTTTTAGTGAGCACTTAAATCAGTCGTGTTTTATGTATCGCAGCTTAAATTTTGAGCTCTTAAACATTCTAATAAAGACTCAGTTTCAACATCTAGTCTCATTTCACATGTGACAGAGCCACAATAAGCTAAGTAAACAAACAGTAGGATTGTGATGCACTGAGCACACTGCCGAAATAGATTTTCAGTTCAGTCGCAGAATTTGCGTTATCGTTCACGGTGTTCGGCCATTGTCTCATTTCAAGAGTTCGTTTCTGTATGTGCACACTCGCAGTGGCACGAAAAAATGAGCATATTGTCAGCGGTTTAGCATTTATGGGCTGTGGCGTTGGAATTTTAACGTGCTCGCTGCTTTGGGTGATTGTACATTCGCGATCGTTTTCAACGCCGGTTAACGCCTCTCTCGGGGAAAGCAACGCGAAACAAGAGGCGCCCGCTGAGTCGGTGTGATATTTGTGGTGCCACGACAGTGGAGCAGCTCTGCAAGCGCCGTGATTGCCCACTGCCCCCCACCCTGAGCACACGCACTAAACACGCAGCACACGCACCCACGTAGTGTCCTGGCGGGGGATTGCCTGGCACATCGGGTTTTAATCCCAAGGGCCCCTAGAGGGAGAGTCCCACGGTTTCCCGGTGCCAGGAGCTTGGCCGACCCTCACAGGACAGGTTACATTGCGGTGCCCCTAAAATTGGTTTACAATTGTATGATGGGCGCAGAAAGAAAAGGTTCCCTGGGCCAACCGCAATGAGGTACAACTCGGGGGGAGGGGGCGGAAGGAGAAGAAACCCTGAGCAAGGGACAATGGGTGGCCGCTCCGCCCGGCCACCCAGGTAAGTGCACGATTGGCTGCGCGGTATGACGTCACCCTGGGCCTTTGAAGTTTAGAGAATAAAAAGAGGAGCCCAGGACGATTTGAGCTCAGTTGTCTTCAACCTTCAGGCCGTCAAGACCCACTCCCTGGCGTCCTGCATCTTCGAGCCTCTCACAGCATCCGTGTGATGCCAGCGAGTGCTGCTGCGAGACAGTGATAGGTCAAGTCTTCTCTCGTCCTTCTCCCTCCGACTCTCTCGGCGTTCGTGGGACGCGGTGAGTACAGCTTCGAGGTACGTGGTAAGACGTTTGAGTAATTGGGTTCGTAGACAGAGTTAGGCTAAGCTCTTCTCGCGAAATATCCCCCCCCACCCAGGGAGTGTGTATTCGCGCCGTTAATAAACTTTAGTTCAGAGGATCGGTGCAGTGTGATTTGTGTGTGTGTGTGTGGAACCTCGGCGCGGTGTTGGTGATTCAAGCGTGTGTGTAAGGCGCGCGTGCATTAAAACATGCACGGCCGCTGACACTCGTGCGTGTGTGTGAAAAACGAGCGCCTGCAGTGTGCCACGTGACTCATTAGGGCGGGGTGCGATAAACCCGCTGGCCAGCGCTCGCGCGCGTTTACACACCGACAATAGCATTAACACTAGCCTTGGTGTGCGGATTAGCCACCCGGAGGTGCGCGTGCATATTCATACCGACGTTTTCTTTAGCGCTAGCCTTTGTGTAAAGCGAGCGCTTGCTGGGGCGCGCACGTGCACGCGGGAGAGGGGTCAAATTAAAATTGCTCGCCGACGCTCGCGCGTGTCTACGCGCGAGCGCCTGCAGGGGCGCTGGTGTACACGCCACCGCGTTCGCTTTTGTGGTGGTGTACGTGGGCGTGTGCGGGATAACCCCGGGTGGTGGTGAGCCAGCCAATGAGCGATGTCCCTCAGAGAGGGCGCTGGCGCAGGGGGGCTGATCACCCGATCGGCGAGGGCACATCGAGAGGCGGCCGACGAGGAGGAGGGGGGGGAGTGGAGGGGGTAGACGTCGCCCCCCGCCCGCTCGCAGGAAGCGGGGAGGCGGGTGTCGGCCCCCACATATTGTTGTAACGTGCTACACAGATAGCGATCCATTGAGACACCATGACGATGGTACCATTGCGATACAATTATGATGATATCTACTGTCTAAGTACAGTAAAACCTTGGATTGCGAGCATAATTCGTTCCGGAAACGTGTTCGTAATCCAAAGCACTCGTATATTAAAGCGAATTTCCCCATAATAAATAATGGAAACTCAGATGATTTGTTCCACAACCCAAAAATACTGTATTCATATAAAAATGATTAAAACAAAATACCTTTTTATATTTTTATTATTTCAATTTAATACAAAGTAATCAAATTTATGAATTCAATTTAATCGTGGCTGGTGTGAGGGAGACGAGAGAGAGGAGAGGAGGGTTATTGTGTAGGACGACTTTCACTTGCAGTACAGTTACTAAAGAACAGTCACTACACTTGGACACAAAATAAAAAAATGCTTTACGCACACACACGTGGTCACAACACTATAGTAAACAGTATACACTCGTTCTAGATTAGTATACACTCGCACGGATGTTGACTATACGAGTGAGGCACGCCGACTGTGACCGAGCATGGAAGACGATTACCCACAATCCCGCAGCAAGAGAGAGAACCATTGGCTCAGTTGTGATCACGTGACGCTCGGCAGACAAAGTGTATACTGTATGTACTACAGTACTCGTATTGCAAGACATCGCTCGTTTATCAAATTAATATTTATTGAAAAATGTTGCTCGTCTTGCAAAACACTCGCAGACCAAGTTACTCGCAATCCAAGGTTTTACTGGATATAATCTGGATGTATGGCAGGTGCTCGTCAAAAGCATTTGCCCCAACAGTCTGTTCAAGGCGATACAGGGGTGCGGGGATCTTTGTCTTCGATTTTATCTTTGTATGTCATTAGTACGTTTGTACAGATAACTCCTCCGGGACCACTCCATCAATTCATACAATGAAAAAAATGGTACGGGGGTGGGGGGAATAAATATCTATAAAATATGTGACATTTTAGGCAATGGATCTTCTTCATAGCACGCACATGGTGAGAAGGGCCACTGCACAGAACGTGGACTATTATATATTGATATAGTGTCCCTCGGAGGCAGTGTTATCGATGAATGTGTTGAGTTCTTCCTTTTCTTAGTGCACCACTGCCAATGCAGCAGCGGCAGCACCGCTAAATAATTCGTGAAACAGATGAAGGGGTCGTTTGAGAAGTCGTGATATGAAGCTTATTATGTGAATGGGGTTTAAAGTAGAAGAAAAAAACTTATCCCTCCTGCCGAATAATTCCGCATAATAAATGCCCTTTTTGTTTCTTATCAAGTAATACCATTTACAATAGCGCCTGATGCCAATATATTTTCAAATTAATAAGTATAACCTGGCATCCATGAATTTCAGTGAGCATACCACTAGTTTGTATTTAAATACCTTTACGCAGACTTATTCAAATGTGAAATCCTGAAACGATGTTTTTTTATGAAGAGCAGCAGGAAATATGCATATATATGTTCTATCTTCGAACTGATTTGAATGCCCGCGTTCACGAGCAAACATCACTAATAGGGGCAGGGGATGCCAAGTATGCAGTACAGAAAGTAGCTTGAATGGGTTTTTCACTTCTAATATACCACACAAATAAGACTGCCTAAAAGGAGTTGATGAGTCAATTCTGGCTAACTAAATTATTATTGAGATGGCCCAGTATTACTCATCAAAAACGTAGGCCATGGTTAGAGATGTGGATGGGTCATCGTTCCAATGACTGCTGGAGAAAAGTAGGAAGTTGCAACATCAAACATTTAAAAATCTCTCTGATATTTTGATGAATAAAAAAAGTGTCTCCATCCCTTGGAAATGCTACCTGCCACTGAGAACAGTTGAATCAAATTTCAATATTATTTTGTTCAACCAGATGAGAACTCGGGAGACCAGGAGTAGTCTAAACTTGCAGGAGTGACCTGAGAGCATTCGCCTGCCAGTGGAGGGTGACGATTGCGGCCCACATTCCCAAATGAATAATTTGCGGGTCATTTTGGAATTTTTTGGGAAAATTTAGACCCTGACTTGAATGGCAAGTGTCATTACAGGCGCATCACAGGGCCTGGGCTGTATTTCATTTTAACGGGTGGCACTGTGGCAGTGCCGCAGATAGCACCACCCGGAATTAATTTTACAACCGCCCTCGGTGGGGTTTGTAACTGGAGGGAGGGGCCCGGGGATGGGAGTTAAAGGGGAGGGGGAACCTCTGATATGCATTATCTTCCCACTGTTTATATTTTCTGCCTTAGGCAACCACCTACGTTGCCTACCCCACAACACGAAGCTCGTGCCTTGACCTACACTCACAATGTTACAAGTTCATATCTTGGTACGAGATCAATTCAGCTCATCATTCCCCCTTGGTGTTGGGCAATTGATTTGCCACTGTGTGACTCAAAAGCAGTGGTTGTCTCATGGAGAGAGATGGAGTGGCCTTTGGCATAATCACGTGGAATTTCCACAAACGGCTCAGTGCCACCGTTGGAGATTGGTGCCAACAAAAAGTCATTTGACACCTTAACTTGGCTTGACGTTTACTCCTTGACAAATATTTTCTCTCGGGTGAGTACTGAATGGAAAATAAATTTAAATTACTCTTCATATTTTACTTGATAAATTGTCTTCATATCACGTAAAAATACTTTTTTTTTTATCTGAGCAGCAATGATTGTGAAACATTAGTCATTGTTAGGGGCTGTGTGCTTAGTCAATGTAAAGGTGCAGCCCTGCAATTGCTTTGCTCAGATCACTGCTGGTGGAAGGGCTTCCACTAGAAGGAGCTGTAGAGAGCTCCTCTAGAGGTAATTTTGGCCTACTCTTTCACACTGGCCAAGTGGGAATACTCACACTTTACCCCACCGTACACCACCTGGATATCGACTAACTGCAGTGTATGAATCTAGACTTCTGGGTGGACAGAGGTGAAGCGAATTAAGAAACTTGCACCATTGATACAAGTTCAACATACATACATACAACGTATATACAACATACATATAACATACATACATAACCGCTGCACCACGGTAGCTTGGCTATGTGCTTAGTAATGCTGTTTAAAACAATACGGTCGGATGTATGAAGTCCTTAGAATCTTAAGGTTGTCAGTGGGACAAGATTAGTGTACAGTATGGGGTTAGACTAAAAGGGGCAGTCACGCAGCGTGTGAAGCGGCAACAGTCGACGTATGAACTGCGTGGGTGCAATTTCACGTGAAGCAATGCACACCGAGCTTCTCCAGCAAATTAATGAATGAGCCACGTTAGCTCAGAGGGCGGTTCCTACCTCCAGCAAAACGCAGCAAAGTCCACGCGTTCCTCTGCACCACCTTTAATTGTACAGCCGCATTTTGCAAGGACACCATCGTGTGCGTGGATTGATCGCCTCCATGGAAAGGGAAGCATCTCACCGGGTCTCTGAGACCCCGATAATTGTCCCAGCGGCAGCGAGTTTGAAAATCCGTTACATACATCCAGGCGGTATGAGCAGAGACTGCGGCTTTCAGCCACTCTAATTAGCAAGCAGCACGAGAGAAGGGTCTGACCCTAGGGCGTGTAATCATTACGCGGTTCATGATTACGCCTGGCCCAGGAACCTCGCGCTACGTTATTAGAGGCTGCCGAGGTAAGGGCTTGAGTTGCACGGGAGCTGGAGTTTCCGCTACCAATTTTCACCACTCGCTGCACCGTGTCCACGTCTCGGGTCAAGAAGCCCTCGTGTGGTCAAGTCAAACAAGCCAGGGCTCTGTCTACGGTCTGTCTGTCTAGGGCACCACGATGGCGAGATGTTAACTACCTCGCCCGGTATGCAGGAGGAAGTGGGTTCGATCCCGATCCCGACCCTGACACCTGTGTATTTGGAGCATGCGTGTGTTTTCCCCATGGTCGCGTGGATTTTTCTCCAGGTCCTCCGGGTTTAGAAACGGCTGCTATAAATTTCCACCATGATAAGCCACTTCGTTGAGCTATCATTTGTGGCCAGGATCACTTCTGAAAAAGAGCTATATAGCTCATTGGGCCTTACCTGGCAAAATAAAAAGAGTTTAGTACTTGTTAAAAAGATTTCATAGGGGAACGGAGGCACAGTGGTTAGCGCGCTGCACTACATACCCGGCGGCCTGAGTTCAATTCAAGTTCATGGCCAACACCTCAAATGAGAACCTGGTGCGGTGTGTAAATATCGCCACTGGGGAGACAAAGGCAACCGGGCATGGTCTTGTCCACCAACCCCCCCGTGTGCCTTGCTGGCCTTTATAGGTGCTCGCTTGCAGCACTTGCCCAACTGACTGTTCAGGCTACATAGTATAGCTCAGTGATGAAAAAAAAGTGTTTTAAATAGCAGCAGTGCTCATCTCCTTTGGCAACGGTGAGCCAGTGGTATACATTTCACACTCACGAGTGGAATATTAAAGGCGAACAATGAACAATTTTTCAGAATTCACCTGATCCTGTAAAGATCGAAATAGGATTGAGCCAAGCTGTGGCTTTGACAGGTGACAATGATGCAAGCCAGGATGTCATAGGTGGCTTGCGGGGCCACATACTGGACAGCGCAGGGCAGAGCACACAAATCCATTGTTGTTCCCTGAGCCTATGCTCCCGCATTTATGCGACCCACTTTCACCAGCCCACACCGATCAATGTGGTGAAGTATGGTCAAATAATGTCCACGACCCACAGGGTGTACGTAGGTCCTATTCCAGCAGTTAATTCACAAAAGGTCTGTTTCACATAGTATACAGGAGACTCGATTATCCGCGTGCGGTTTATCCGATTGTGGATTAACCGCGGCACCTGAGATTTTGACGTAAATTATTTTCCCTTAAACATTTCCAAGAATCACATAGTATAACTGTTTTTAGATTTTAATTTGGGCTTAAGACAAGTCACGTGTTTAAACCAAACACACATGTGCTCCGGTTAATACGAAATCCACGTGATCGCCTCTATAGTACAGTAGTTGCATATCTTTTCAACAATGGGCGGAGTTTGATTGATGTTGATTGGCGTGGCTCTGCTGCTATCCACTGAGTGGGCGCAATCTTCTGTGTGGGAGCAGCAAAAGTGTTATCACTGAGCACGCGCATCAATCGGTCGATCGTTATTATTCGTTCGAAATCGAAAGAGTAACAATCGAAATGGTTATTTTTTGGGATTATCCGCGATTTTGAATTATCCACGGCCGTCCTCCCCGTCATTACCGCAGATAATCGAGATTCTACTGTATGTATATAATAGGGGCCAATCTCGTAAGAGCACAACCGCTGTTAATGTTCCACGTGAAGTGGTACTCGTTTTGACAACCCCAGAGTCTATACGGGATGAGTTGGGCACTCGGTACGGATTTGAAACTGCAACCTTCAAATTGTAAGTAACTTGCCACACAGCCATTTGGCCAGGCATAATGACTGAATCACATTGTAGACACACACAACGGCCAGCGTTAACCCCGCAGTTGATTGACAAGTGGCTGCAAAAAACTAAATAAAGACTCTACGTACCTCCAATGGTTAGCCATGGCTCCCACATACACATGCCCCCAGGAAGGTGCAACACACGAGGGTTTTCCATTTGCAGGTTACACGTGATAGGGCAGTGTGTGCGTGTGCGTGTTTACAAATTATGAACGCCGGTAGCATGTCAATCTTGACGACTCTTTTATTTGATTATTTCGCAAACGTGAACGAAATTAAGTTTTTCAGATGAACGGCTCCATTTAATGTACAGCACAGGGCATGTAAACAGCTCTAAACGAGGTTTATGACCGAACGCTAAGAGTCTTTTTAAGTATTTTTTATAAAACATTACATGGGAACTGCATTTAGCAATGCATTAGATTCCAGCCACAATGCAATTAGAAAGTAAAGTATTTTTTCAGTTTCAAACATTAACTTTGAGGCCCCCTGTGAGTGTATTAGTTAGTGAAAGTCCAAATAGCTACATAAATAACAGTAAGTGGACCTGTGTGGTACTATGATACGTCACGTGACAACAAGTCCATGATAACCGTCTTGTTCATTTCGCAAAATATCTCAGTATCTTGATTTCCTTTACTCAATTTAGTTATTAGTTAATTAACTTTCTGAGAAAATATATATTTTTTACGAAATAACAAAGGAATTCATTCATTTTTAAATATATGGAGCCGTTTCCATTAAATAGGTGCTTTGTAAAAATATTTTCCGGAGTAATTGAGGGCATGGCGATTATATGACATCATTACTTTTGTAGTTCGTATTTAATGGTGTCGATGCGACTGATAGCATGTGTGTTATAAGCAAAATTAGAAATTTCACAGAGGACTTATGTTCATCCATAAGAGTTTTTTTTGGTTAGATCGTGTAAATAACCCAAAAAAACCTCTATTATAGATGATATTGGTCGCGAAAGCCTACGTGTTAAACTGACTTATGTTCAGTGAACCACATTTGAAACACAACTTTTTAAAATTCTTAATTCATATTGAAAGTAGGGCTAAGCACAAAACAAATATTTAAGAAAATGAAATATAAATGAGTTATGGGAAAATTATTGTCATGTCGTGAAATATGACATTGTATAATATCACAGCAACTCTAGTATTATGTGTTCAAATTATTACAGTAGCGTATTGTTACTGTGCAACACAGCCTTGAAGCAGGCCTAATGGAATCAGTGGGGAATGCGACATCAGGGCATGTGCAATCATTGCATTAATATATATTAGTCCAACAATTTATTACAATTTGAATTTATTCAGCGATCTCGCGCTATTGAATTTCAAGACACTGGACAGAATAATTGGGACCGTGGGCTTCCAGGGGAAAGGAGGCTCGCGTTATTTATTTAAATTTCCTTAATTTTACAGAGACAGTCGTAGGCAGAGGGAAAAGTAAGTAATATTTAAAAATACTTTTTTTAAAACACGCTTTAATGAAATGTACCGTACTCGTAGTGGCAAAACTCCACGACTCCAGGAAGTGGCCCCGAAGCTTGCCATAACGTAAGGGACAGTGGTGATTTACAGCCAACGTTAGTTGAGCGTGGACAATTAGACCCAAGCCGAAACATAACATGAAAAATAACGTAAAAAATTATTTTTGTAATTTTTAATGATAGAATATAGTATTGTCAGCAGTATGACATAACTATACCAAGTTTGCAGTCGATACCACATTGGGAAGTGTGTTAAAATTGAGTTACAAAATTTGAGGATACGACAACAACAAAGTGAGTTGAATAAAAGCGTGTAATAATAAAAATGAAGGTCTTAAGCCTGGGCGAACAGGCGTAGCGGGTCGACAGCACAGACGACAGGGGAGGGAAGGAAGCTCCAGACCTTGGGGGCAGCAGAAGAGAATGAGCGACCTCCCTGCAGAGCGAGGGTTAACTGCGCTTGGACGTTGAAAGCCTTGGGGGCTGATAACGGAGCGAGTGTGTGGAGGTGAGCGTGCAGCTCAGAGAGAGAGAGGGTTTGGATGGGCAACCACCATGCACACCAGATGATATCGGCCACGGGACTAAGCTGTGGACAGCAGAAGTGTAGCAAAACGTATTGTTCTGCTTTATACTGGTAGGAACCACCTGGTTCCACCAGCCCACAGGGGATTATTGTGTCCGTCCGTCCGTCGTGCATCCAAAAATGGGTGGGGCTGGGTGGGGAGGGGCTGGTCACCCCGTGGTGCCCTTATAAAACGCAACGTTTAACCTACTCACGCCGGCTTGTGCCCGCCCTCACAGTCGGGCATATTTGCGGAATACACCACGCCGCCGTTGACCCTGGCCATTGACCGCGCAACCCAACGTTCCTACCAGCTCCCTCCGCAGGAATGTGTTTTATATGCCCCCCCCACCCCCATGTCTTTGTCTACGGAGGGCATCGGAATATACATGCAGTTTATATACCAACGACGACAACCACAGCCGTAAAATAACGAGCGCGGCTCCCTGTCCCGGAGTCAGTTGTGTTGTACCCAGGCTTGGGTTTAAGCACGTGTGCCACGTCTCTCCTTCCCCGTGGTCTGTGCGCGCGTCAGCCCGTGCAGCAGCGTGCCCTGCCCCGACCAAAACACGTGCCACCACCTCTCAGTGGCGGCGGCGGCGGCGGCGGCGACACGCACCTTTTTTTTCTTCTGTCGGCTGCGTTACAAAGTTGGCTCGAATGCAGACTCCATTTGGGAACTTTAACCCTCGAACAGCAAAGTCACGCAAAGACGATGCCACCCCCCCTCTCCTCCCCCCGTATAGCCTGTAACAGACTGTTGATGAAGGCTGGCACGGCACACGAGGTGGTGGGTGGCCAGCACGACGCCCGGCCGCCTTTGTCTCCCCAGTGAGTTGACCTAGGGGAGGCCCACGACTGGTTTACATAATCGCCACTGGTGTTGGCCGTGGGCGGAAATCGGACAGGGTCACCAGATTCGTAGCGTAGCACGCACACTGCTTCACTACGGCACACACACGCACACTGCATTATATCACGAAGGGACATATCCCTTCATTGTAACGCATTTCACGGTTTAATATTTTCAGTAAATTGCTCACACCAAGCAGACATTTAATATTCAAACCTGTGCACTTTGATTTAGTGCTTGTTAACGGCTAAAACTCCATGCAGATTTTGCAAGAGCGCTTATTAATGATACAATCGTACATTGTGCCACATCGCTTGTGCATTGCGAACACACAAACTTTAAGATGTAATTTTGTTAAAATGTAGTGTTGTTTGGAATGATTCGTTTCTAGAATTAACACCGGAGGTTGCAAATTCAACGGACTCGAGTTTGTGCAACCAACAAATGCCAATACTACACTTTCTCAACAGTTTAGTTTAGGATAACCTGTCACTCGTTTGCCTAAATACAAGATCTATCGTCGTCAATGCATAGTTATATAGTAGCAAGCTGTCAAGATACAGAACAAGTAAAACTAATTATGACGAGGTATTGCATTAAATTGGACAAATCTTAGGCGTTTCATGACAAATGATACTTATTTTGGTCGCAATTTGACAGAGCGCTCATTTCTGAAAGTAGACTCATTAGTCATTCACATTCAACACAGTTACCCATTACAGTTACCCGTCACAGTTACGCATCACCATTCACCCATCACCATCCACCCATCAGCTGCTCATTGCCATTCACAATTCACCCATCACCATTCACCCATCACAGTTTCTCATTGCCATTCAGCCATTACCATTCACCCATCACAGTTACCCATTACCATTCACCATTCACTCATCACCATTCACCCATCACTATTCATCCATGCTTTTCCATAAAAATAAATTAATTTGAATTTGCCCGTCATAATTTCCCATTGATTAAACTATGAGCATTTTTTTTAAACGTCATCGTTCCTTGATATGCTAGAGGTGTTCAATTCTGCCCTCATAATGACATTCACTCCCATCGTCTCTGTTTTCTCAAGTAATTCTAAACATTGGTTCAATAAATGCATCAACTCTTATCCATGACACCTAATCATCGCCTCCTATTATTCTTGGGTCTTTCGGTAAAGTCACGTAGATAGTTTAAAATAAAATAACAAAAAACTACAACGTTTCGATTCTTCAGGAAAAGGGGGGTTAGCTTCCAAGGCAACTTTTATAAGGGTTTAACATGGGCGTAGCCCAAATGTCAGCAGCCAATGATAATGTAGTGAGCAGCCAACCCGAAGGTGGTTGGTTTTCCACCAATCAAAGGGCTGCCAGGTGAAAATTAGCATGTTAAAGATAGATTAGCATTATTATTTGTTTCTTTCGGTTAAGTCACGTCTAAAGATAAAATAATAAATTAAATTAAATAATAGAATACGACGTTTCGATTGCAACACAAGCAATCATCATCAGGTATAATGAAATAGCGACATAAAATCTAACCAGAAAACTATAGACAGACATATTAGCAGACAGATATCACCAAGATACATAGCGAGAATAACACAGGTAACAGAGAGGGGTGATCGTCTCTGTGTGGTGGCCTTAAATAGACAGAGGGGGGGGCGGAGGCAGAGAGAGGGAGGAGGGTTAGAGAAAAAATTAGCATATCAATGAGTGGTCAACAGACGTGGTGCTGCGAATGCGATGGCACGGTAAGCAAGCCTGAAAATCAGGAGAAGGACACACTACCTGTGTTGCTCTCGCTATGTATCTTGGTGATATCTGTCTGCTAATATGTCTGTCTATAGTTTTCTGGTTAGATTTTATGTCGCTATTTCATTATACCTGATGATGATTGCTTGTGTTGCAATCGAAACGTCGTATTCTATTATTTAATTTAATTTATTATTTTATCTTTAGACGTGACTTAACCGAAAGAAACAAATAATAATTCCTGCAGTCACGAAAGTTCTAAAATTAAGATAGATTAGCATATTAATAGCAGATCTCAGAGCCGCAACCAAGGAGTCGGCGCATGAAGTGACTGTGTAAGCGCAAGTTTGAAATTGCCGTAAAGCACAACTAACATTGGAAGGTGGTAGGATGGGAACATCATAGCCAATTATGACTTAAACAGGTTGATAACGTCCTTCCAATGATTGCTGTCTTTGAATTATTCTAAGGCACTGGTGGTGTAACCATCAAACCACATCTCCGTCGAAAAGACGAGCCACAGCAGTGCGATCGTGGCACCTAATACAATCAATGGACCATACAGTAAACCACTGGAGTCTGTACCCCTTCAACGGAGGAGGGATAACAACGCAACATTAACTCTCAACTGATGCGTTTTTGTGTCTAGCAGACCTCGACATTGAAATTTAGCTCCTGGACGTATCGGTGCCACGTGCAGTAATACAAAACAACATTTCAACTTCGTCCCGATTGTTGCTGGCCGCTGGAAATTGTTGGGCCTCGTGGGGGGCTGTGCTCAGCGCTGGCGATTAAACAATTAAAAATCCAAAGGTGACGTACAAGTGGGGCCGTGGTATTTCAATGATGCGCTCTGAGGGGTAAAGTTATTCTCTGGACATCTTGAGTGTACGGGAAAAACCTCGTCGATCGCAGAAGGTTACGTTTATTATGAGTATCTCTGTATGTGTATGTTGAACTTCTTTTGCACCGCGCGTAGCCAACCGGGCCGTTTTACTTTTCGATGCCGAGATGAGAATCTTTGCAAGCGTCAAACCTCGTACAGCCGAAAACATCAGCCCCGTGCTCCAGCAAACAGACCTCATTAAGTAAACCGCGTACAGCCAAAATCATCAGCCCCGTGCTCCAGCAAACAGACCTCATTCAGTTAACCGCGTACAGCCGAAAACATAAGCTCCAGCAAACAGACCTCATTAAGTAAACCGCGTACAGCCGAAAACATCAGCCCCGTGCTCCAGCAAACAGACCTCATTCAGTTAACCGCGTACAGCCGAAAACATCAGCCCCGTGCTCCAGCAAACATACCTCATTAAGTAAACCGCGTACAGCTGAAACGCTCCTTCAATACAACCGCGTTCAGCGAGGCTTTCCTTGTATTCGTTTACTCTGAAGACCATTTTATACACTACTTACAATTGTATTCGTTTCAAATACAAACCTATCAGGAGGCGTAGATTTCGGAGGTCTAACATCACCTTCTCTGTGCTAAAAGTAAACATCGAACCACAAAGTAAACACGGTAATGCCAGTTATAGAATAACGAATGGGGATGAGTGACCAGTAGCTTTATCATTGTGGGCTGCATCCAAATGTGTACCAATTCACACTTAACCGTGCATTTTACCAAAATACTTCTCCGACATGCCTTGTAATATGCAATGTGCACACTCGTCCACATCAATCGTGCGATAATCAAATGCTGAGCATGCACTTTACCCCAAGTGATACAAAACAACGAACCACACACACACTTGACCCATAAGACAGCGCTCAGACATTATAAAATAACAATTTAATTGTCTAATTATTTTCAACCATTTATCAACCCACTACTGGATGAATGCCTCGCCCATGTTGTGTCATGGTGAGTAGGGGATGGGGGGGGAAGCTATGTGACCATACTTCACCACACTGGTCAGTATGGGTTGGTAAAGGGGGCGCGCCCAGGACAACTTTAAGCAATCGCTTGACCTCGTCTGACGTTGGCAGTTGCCCAGATTGGAACTTGGATCTCCGGGTTTGTAGCGCAGTGCCTGAGTGTACTTTAAAAAGGTATGCGTGACTGTTTGTGAAGAAGTTAGAATTTGTTGAACATCTGTAGAAAGCAACAGTTTATAGGCCGGCGCACTAACAAGGACTGGGTGTGGGCGGTTAATTTCACGTTCTGACCCGCCAGTACTGGACCTCTGCGAAAAAAATAGCTTATTGGATTCCTCCAGGATAAATAAATATCCAAATTCTTAAAAAGAAAATTCTGATAATAGGTCAGGGGGTGGGTTTCGTGATCTCGCACTGTATAGCGGGTGGCCTCATGAGCGCATTAGTAAATTTTGGTCGTGAAAATGTCCTTTTTCCCTGGATGTGTAATTGCAGCGAAGAACACTGGGTTTCTGCTTTGTCGTGGAGACCCGTTTAGCGTTTCATCGACCCTGACACCTGTTGCTGCATATTTGGAGTTTGCACGTCTCTCTCTCTTTCTTCCCATGGTCGCGTGGATTTTTTTCTCCTGGTCCTCTGGTGTTTTTCCCCTCCACATTTAGAAACATAGGTTTGGACTATGAAAACGATTTAGCTGCTATAAATGTCCAAATGATCGGCCACTTTGTTCAGCTGTGATCTCACTGGGCTTTGCCTGGTAGGATGGGGATGGTTTAGTTTTATTTGCGTTTGGGTGATTTGTTTACCTTTCTTGTACTGTGCACTCCTATCATGTTTTTGTGATGTTTTGTTGTAACGTTCTACCCCGTGCCCCGACTGGACATCTGTGAAGAAAGAGCTTTATAGCTCATCGGATTCCTCCAGGATAAATACTTATTCTGATTCTGGTTGTCACGTGTGACATTATTGTTGTCACGTTGGAGAAACTGCCAGAGTGAGGAGGGACCACAACAACAACAAGAACAACAAAAAGCTCCTTCCATTTTATTTAAGCTCTAACTTTGTCAATTCGCGTGATGTTTGTTTAACTCGCCAAAACGTAACACCATTTGCATCATGAGAACACACTCATTACCCAAATGAGCTGACTCTATTCGTTCTGGGAAGAATTGTGCAAACTACTTGCTAGTGAGTAAAAAAAGAAAACTCGCACAAACTATAAGGAGCGATATTGAAATGAGTTCCAGTTTCACGCGGCATAAATGCAACAATCTCGCTTCTTTTTTTTCATTTGCCGTTCTTTGGCGCTGACATCGAGTGTTAAAAAACCAACGTGTTTCAAATTAAGTTGATGGTCTCATTCTACTCCTCCCGTGAGTACGTGGACGTGTGTGTGTGTGACAGGCTTGAAATGGTTCCCCAGGTTATGCCAAAATATATGAAGCAAAAAAAAATTCCACGGGTTTGTAGTGCTTATCACACTCGCTTCAGGTATGGGGCCTTCATGAGCTCTGCGTGGGTTTGAAATCGAAAAGAAAGCTACAATCGTGACAGTTTTTTAATTGTCACACAAATGATAGACAGTGTTACTTGTGATGCATAATAATCAGGTTGCACGCCGTTTAGTTATTGACATGATATAGGGGAGTTAGCAATGCATCCTTGGTTTAATGGTTGTCCATTTGACTTCAAATCCACAGGTCCTCCTCCACGGATCGATCTCTTGACACAACAATGGTGCAGGTCTCCCAAGTCCTGCCTCTCCAGCCCGTCCAGCGGCATCAATTGGGCTACACCGCCGTCAATCGGCACGTCGCACATGGGTGGGGTAACCTATCAGTACTGCCATCTCTTCCAAGATGCGTGGAAGAGTAGGCCAAAAATGCCATTTCGGGCAGGGCTCGGCAACCCAAATAACAAGAAGAGCCGTTTTTGTTCGAATTCGGTGAGAAAAAAAACCAAACTCGATATTTCAAGAACCGCAATGCACTGTGGTGGTTACGGGGACGGTGGTGCGCAGTGAATGACGTCACGAATCAGCAGTCCTGCCGCTGCGGAGCCGCAGATGTCCGAGACCTGCTCTACGGGGGCCTTCTCTGGGGCTCCCCTGAGTGCATGACCCCTTCATCCAGCAGTGGAGTGAGCAAGCAATTGCAGGGCTGCACCTTCACCTTTTTATCATGCAGGATTGAGAAGGTAAGATGTCTGGGCCTTATATTAAATTGTATCCATTTGCCTTGAGATGCAGCATTTGAATGTACTTATTAACGTAAATTGTGATCAGATATTGGATGCAGTGTTTCGTTCCCATTCTTGGAAGTAACACTTTCTTCTTGACAACAGGTGCTAATAAGTTAACTGATGGCGTTAGTAATTATCGAACAAAACACAATTCAAATGGTGCGGCTGTCACATTTTTTCCAACTTCACACTTAACATCGTATGGCAGTAAAATACTCTGAGAAAAAAGGGTGGAATGTGAAAGATTATTGGTTAAACTTAACATTGGAAAGGCCTATGGGCCATGCGGGGGATTTTACCTTTTCCAACACTGTGCACACACACACACGCACGCCGATGTGTGTTGATGAATTAATGTGTAGCTTGAGAAACTTTTTTTTGACGCTTTGTATGAGCTCAACCAATTTCCATAAGGCATACAAATTCAGCCGATGCAGATATCCAGCAGTTCACAAGGACAATTGTCAAAATTTCTGGCAGGGGGAAAAAAAAAGAGTAATTCTATTTAACTTTGCCTTACAATGAGATAGATGGCCAGCAAATCCTCGAGCTGCCAGCTATTTGTAGTCTGTCTCTATATGTATTTATCTCTCCTACTTCTTATCCAACTCCCTCACCCCCCTCTGGCTGTTGTCTGCTTCTTCTAAGGCCACTAAAAAGGCCCAGACTGGCCACTGGGGGACATTTGTCTTCGAGTCGGTAAAACAGAGAGAAAGTCTTCACCGCATTTAAGAGGCGATTATGACACTCCGGGCAAGTTGGCACCGTGTTTACCGAACTTCACTCGCCACATTTGGAAGGTCGCAAGTTTTATTCCGTTGGGGGAACCTGCTCCGACCTTTGAATCACCTTGGTTGCATATGTAATGTAGTAACTCCACGGGAGACGACTTCACGGGTAACACACTCTTTATTTTATCAAACTTGGTTACAGGTAACTAACACCTACTTTGTATCTCGGGTGACAAACACCCACTTCGCTACTTGGCGACTAACGCCCACTGAGTTACTCGGATGACCAACATCCACTTAGTACTCGGGTGACAAACACCCACTTAGCTACTTGGCGACTAACGCCCACTGAGCTACTCGGATGACCAACATCCACTTAGCTACTCGGCGACTAGGTCTTCAGCTCCGTCTTCGGGTCTTCAACTGGGTAACTCTCCCCGAGTGCTCTCGCGCGTCCCCCTTTATACCCCACCTGCGGACGTCGCTGCGAGCACCCACTTATTCGACCAATCGCCGGGTGCTGGCTACGATCCTCTTTTCCCACATCTCATCGTGCCTCACCACTCACTCCGCGCCGCCTCGTCATCTGTCACTCCCGGCGCGCGCGTCCACACCACGCCCACAACGCGTGCCCAACCCCGCACCCCGCGCCGCCCCGTGATCCATCACTGTCACAGTCGGCGCACGTCAATACCACCACTACATCACCCCCTACCACATAGCTCGCAGCCGCCCCGGCTGCTACAAAAATTACAAACCCTCCCTGTGTGCCCCGTAACACAACACAACAACAAGAACAACAACTAAGCTAACAACACAACACGACGCGAACACCACCATCCGCAACCCTCAACCAATGCCACCGCGACAACAGAACAATATATACAAACCGGCGAGTGACAATAGCAATGTGTATACAAAAAAAATAAATGGAAATTTTTTTTTTTCTTTCGACTCGTGCAGTGTCCCCTTTTCTTCCGAGCGTCCCTACAACGGGACATTATCCCGGCAGAGGGGAACACCGGGCGAGCTCGGTGTAGAGCACAAAAAAAAAACCCGTCCTCATGAAAATTGTTGAGACCTAGCCCGAGTCCGCCTTGCCGGTCCGTCGTACGGCACCAGACGCGGTTGAACGTCCGGTGGTGCCGGCGGTTCAGGAAGACATCGGCCAGGCATCGAGGACTCGTGCGTGCCCCGGGGTTCAGGCTCTCGATGGTCAGCAGCCGTCAAGCCCGAGGCACCTGGGGGTGGGTCAGGTGGAGACACGTGAGGATCAGCCTGCGACACCTCCCTCCCCGAGTCGACGGTCACATCACACGCCCGGTCGTCACGGCACAGAACGGGGTCACACGGTGCCGCATAGGGCTTCAGTCGGGAGGGGTGCACATACCAACGGCGTTTCCCCCATTTAATCTGTATACTCTGGGGCCGTGCAACCCGCACAATTTCCACCGGTCCCCTCCAAGGTCTCAACAACTTGGGGGACGTAGCCAACGGTGCATGTGGACAATGCAGCCAGGCCTTATCGCCTGGTTTCCAATCATGCGTATGCACCCTCCGCTCATGCAATTTCTCGTTTGCAATTTGCCGCGACCGCGAATTCAACCTTGCCCCCTCCCGCGCTTCAGTCAATTTGGCGATATTAAATTTGATGTGGTCTGCCAATTTAGATTTTGCACGTGGCTGGGAAATCCCCAGTTGGACGTCCATGGCCGGATCGGCCTCCCGCCCATACATAAGAAAAAATGGGGAAAACCCTGTCGCCGCATGAGGGGCCATTCGATAGGCCGCGAGTACCCCCGGCACCTGTAAGTCCCAATCAACCTGATCATCGCAGACCTGTTGGCACAACATAGACGTAATCGTTCTGTTCAGACGCTCAACCATCCCGTCAGTCTGCGGGTGGTAGGGGGAAGTACGCACTTTCTTTGTACCCAACAGGTCGCACACCTCGCGCAACAAAACGCTCGAAAAATTCTTCCCTTGATCCGTCAGCAAGCGTTCGGGGGCGCCCTTGTCCAACACATAACCCTGGACAAAGGCGTCCGCCACCGCCGCAGCCGACTGGTTGGCGAGCGGCCATGCCATAGGCCATCGGGTGAAGTATTCCACGCCAACCAGCAGGAACCTATTTCCCCTTGGTGTAACCGGAAAGGGCCCCAAGATGTCCAACGCTACCAATTCGTTTATACGCGAAACCTGAATGGATTGCAGCGGTGGATTAGCCGCCAATGGTGGCGGTTTCCTTTTGGCGCACTCTACGCATCCCTTAAGAATATTCGCCACGTCGTTACCCATCCCCGGCCAATAATAGTCTCGCTGGATTAGGGCGAGCGTTTTGTGAAAACCCAGATGCATGAGCCGTTCATGAGCTGCCAGAACAATCCTACCCCGCATAGCAACAGGCACCACGAGCACGTGACGCCGGGACATGTTGTCCCACCTCATCAACAGGCCCTGTCTGCACACCCAGGAACCGACCCGCGCCTCCCCTTGTTCGGGAGCGCCAACTTTCCGACGCAGCGTAAGTAGGGAGCTGTCGGACATCTGGAGGCGGCCCCACTCAACGAGGGGCAACGACAACAGCGAATCCCTCCCCGTGGGGGCGTCCTCTCCCGGGGTGTCAGTGGCGGCGAGCGCAACTCCCGGGGCGCCGGCGACCGGGGGTTTGCACCGCGCTGATCCCAACAAACATGTGCAGTCCGTGCACGGCGGCAACCGCGACAAGGCGTCCGCGTTTGAGTGCCGCAACCCTTTTCGGTAAATCGTCGTGAATTGGTAGTCTTGAAGGACCTCCAACCATCGGGACAATTGGCCCGATGGCTGCGCCACGCGCATAGCGTATTGTAGAGCCGCATGGTCCGTCCGGACCGTAAAATGACGGCCGTAAAGATACGGCCTGAATTGCTGTGTAAAAAACACAATGGCTAACAATTCACGACGAGTTACGCAATAGCGTTGTTCTGCGGGGGAAAGAACCCTACTACCGTAGGCGACCACCCGTTCAACCCCCCCGACCAACTGTGAGAGCACCCCCCCGATACCCGTATTGCTGGCGTCCGTGTCAAGCAAAAACGGTTGTGTGAAATCGGGGTAACACAAGGGGGGAGCCTGCACCAAAGCGTCACGGAGGGAGCAGAACGCATCCTCCTCCTCTGCCCCCCAGTGAAACCTCACACCCTTAGCCGTCAAAGCGTGCAGGGGCTTGGCTATGGTGGCAAATTGCTTGACAAAACGACGGTAATAGGAGGCAAAACCAATGAAACTACGAACCTCCGTGACCGAGGTTGGCGTTGGCCATGAGCTGACGCAATGCGTCTTAGCAGGGTCCGTCGAGATCCCTGAACGACTCACGATATGGCCCAAATACCTGACAGATTCCCGAAGCAGAAAACATTTAGCCGGTTTAAATTTTAGCTTAGCGGAACGCATCCTGAGGAACACCGCTCTCAGTCGCTGGAGGTGCTCCTCGAAAGTCCGACTAAAGACGATAATATCGTCAAGATAAATCAAACAGGTATCCCATTGGAGGCCTGACAAAACCAATTCCATGAGTCTCTGGAACGTGGCGGGGGCGGAATGTAAGCCCATGGGCAAACGGTTGAATTCAAAAAGGCCCCCAGGTGTGCGGAAAGCAGTTTTAGGTTTAGACTCGTCATCGAGTGGCAATTGCCAAAATCCAGAAAGCAGATCGAGTGTGGAAAAAAACTGCGCTCCCGCCAAGGCATCCAGCGACTCATCCATCCTGGGGAGCGGATACGCATCCGCCATCGAGATTTTGTTTAAGCGGCGGAAATCGACACAAAACCGCAAGGACCCGTTCTGTTTCTTTACTAGGACAATAGGAGCACCCCACGGACTAGAAGAGGGCGAAATGATATCGGCCGCCAACATATCATTAACCGCCGATTGCACATGTTCCTTCTCGGCCGGGCTGAGCCGGAAAGGATTCTGACGAATAGGGGCCGCGTCCCCTGTAGCTATGTGGTGGCGCAACAGGTCAGTGCAGCCGATATCGTACTTATGTTTGCTGAACACGTCAGCAAACTCAATGAGCAAACCCCTCAATGCTCCCAATTGCACCCCGGACAAGTTAGCAGAACCCGCACACAGCGAGTCCAACCACTCAGTCCCCTCATCACTTTGAGGATGCGACTCGACAGTAAAATCTGCTTGAGCCACGAGCCGTTCCTCAACGGGCAGCGGCGCGGCGTGAGCCAGCACCGTTCCCTGCGCAATTACGGCCGGCCGCGACCCCGTATTCAGGACCATTACGAACGGCTCACTGTCCCCTCTCACCATGGTTTGAGCAACCGCTAAGTCGAGGCCCTTACTGGCTCTGTTTGACGGCCCCAACAGCACCCCCTGTGCCTCCGCACCCACCTCGAGTGGCTTCCTGAACCGAAGGGGTACTAACATTTGCGATCCCGGGGGTACCCGTACAGTGTGAGTCGCCAGCGCCTGCACCGTCGCACAAACCGTGCGCACTTTGATAGGGCTCGACAAGAAGGCAACCCGCCGACCTGACGGAAGCTCTATGCAGGCCTGATCAATAAGAATTTTGATGGGCATTTTTGACAAAAAGTCCGTACCTAGCAAACAGGGAACGGCCAGCGATGATGATACAAAAATAGGGCCCGCTAATTTAATGTCCCCAATGCAAATAGTCGCCCGAATCTGGCCGATGATCCCCAGGGATCCCCCATTCGCCGCATAAAATGGCACGTCTACCGGCAGAAGGGGTCTACTTTGGACGGGAAGGATGTTATAAATAAGGTCCGAGATGATGGTGGCCGACGCACCCGTGTCAACAAGCACCCGGACCTCAACCCCGTCAATGAACCCCGTTACCACGGACGACCCGGCTGACGCAGCCACGATCCTGTGGGCCAATTCGGACCACTCGACTGCTTGCGGGCCGCGTACGGACCCCCCCCGCCGAATTGAACCCCCGGCACCCAGCCGCGAACCCCCCACCGCGAAGCGGCGACCCGAATGTGCCGTGTTTGTGGACCGAACGTGTGAGGTGCCGCGACTTGCCGGGTTTTGTTGGGATGACTTGTGGCCCTGGTCGTCGTCCCGACGTGGTCCTGCGGTGCGCGGACGCGGGGCCCGGCACCCGGCTGCGACGTGACCCCGAAGGCCGCAGTTGTAGCAGACGACGGACGTCGTAGGTTTCGGTTGCTCCAGCTTGCGGGGCGAACGTGTGGGCGAACGACCTCCCGTTCTCCACTCCCCCGGACACGGTGCAGCGAAGGCCCGCTCCTGCACCGCAGCTGGCTGAGGTTCGGCGATCGTGGCGGCCAGTGCCGCATTCCCCGGACATTTGCAGACGACCCCCGGCTTGCGTTTGAGGACCTCGTACGCGTGAATGCTCGTGGCGATCGCCAGGGAGCAGATCTCCATCTCGTCTGCCACGTTGATGGGGACCCCCAACTCGTGGGCCAACACCAGCAGCTGCTCCGTCACCATGGCGTCCTTCCCCTCCTTATCCATGCGGGGAAAAGCCGCGTCCGCCAAGGCGAGCAGTGCCGTGCGGTAGGCTAGCGTCGTTTCCCCAGCCACCTTCCGCCGATCGTAGAATTGGTGGCGGCACGTGGAGGGCGGCCCGAACACCTTCGCCATCAGGTGTAGTGCGGCCTGGAGCGTAGAGCGGGACGACCTTGCAGCAGATGTGAAGGCTGCAAGCGCGTCGTCGTCAAGCATCGCTGGCAACGCACGCAGGGCAGTGGTGTCGGACCACCCCGACATCTCCTGATGAGCGAGGAACCTTCGTTGGAAGGCTCCCCAGTCGCCCCCATCCGCCTTGAACGCCGACAGCGCGGGCAATCTTTGCTGGAGGACCCGATCGTCGTCGACGTCGGAGAGATTTTCCCGCGCTCCGCTGGAGTTGTGTAAAATGTCGGCTCGGTTGTCAGGCGCAAAATGGAGGGCTCCGGCGCGCGCCGATGACGTGGGCTGCGCTGCGCGGAGCTGTCCGGCCACGTGGCGTCCGTCTTTCCCGCCAATCGGTGGCGGCCCCCCAAAAACGGCGGCAACTTCCAGGCTTTTGGCGCGAAGCGCCCTTTGGCGGGAATCCTCCACCGTCGCTTCCTCCACGACCCCCGCAGCCGTTTTTCCGCTCGCCGGAACGGAGATGTCGGCCAAGACAGCGGCGGCGGCGAGTAGCAACTCCGCCAAGCGGGCGTGCGCGTCCTGGAGGCCGGTGTCGGAGGCAAGCGGAGCGTCGGCCATCACCGCGAAGTGCTGCATCGGCGGCAACTCCTCGTCCTCTACTCCCGAGGTCGGTGTCCCCGGTACGCAGTCGTCATCCCGACCTCGCTCGTGGGTACGGGTAGTCTTCCTTGTGTCCATACTTCTTGAAGACAGGTTTACTTCTGACGCCAGTTGTAATGTAGTAACTCCACGGGAGACGACTTCACGGGTAACACACTCTTTATTTTATCAAACTTGGTTACAGGTAACTAACACCTACTTTGTATCTCAGGTGACAAACACCCACTTCGCTACTTGGCGACTAACGCCCACTGAGTTACTCGGATGACCAACATCCACTTAGTACTCGGGTGACAAACACCCACTTAGCTACTTGGCGACTAACGCCCACTGAGCTACTCGGATGACCAACATCCACTTAGCTACTCGGCGACTAGGTCTTCAGCTCCGTCTTCGGGTCTTCAACTGGGTAACTCTCCCCGAGTGCTCTCGCGCGTCCCCCTTTATACCCCACCTGCGGACGTCGCTGCGAGCACCCACTTATTCGACCAATCGCCGGGTGCTGGCTACGATCCTCTTTTCCCACATCTCATCGTGCCTCACCACTCACTCCGCGCCGCCTCGTCATCTGTCACTCCCGGCGCGCGCGTCCACACCACGCCCACAACGCGTGCCCAACCCCGCACCCCGCGCCGCCCCGTGATCCATCACTGTCACAGTCGGCGCACGTCAATACCACCACTACACATACAATAAGTAGTATACTGCGTAGGTGTCATAGTTGTGCTGCACAGTTTTGCCCCATGGACTTGCAGGTCGCCCCACGTTGACGAAGATCCCAGGACCAGGAGCGAAACGTCGGACATCATGTCGAGCAACATGTAGTACATCCACGAGTCACCCACACTGTGGAAGGTCAACAGTGGTCATCCTGTCGGAGGGCTGACCCCAGTTATGGGAATGTGTAACTTTCCCCGTTGGCTCAGTGGCAGCAATTCAGTAATACCTCGATGTACGAAGCAGATGCGTTCCTGGGGCTTCGTTCGCATATTGAAACTTTGTATGTTGAATAACGTATGATAATAATAAATCACGTTTATTTGTTAGGCGCCTACCACTAATGTCTCAAGGCGTTCCCAGCTTTCGTAACTTGTCATCACATACTATAAATACTTCATAACTTACTATTCTTATTGTAAACAATAACAATTTGTACATATAAAAAAAAATGACATTTTATACCGTACAGTGTTCAAATGAAACGCAGCATAAATTAAAGAAACGGTGCACTATAAAATATATTTACACTCACCGGTATCGTCTTCGGTGCGGTCGTAAGGTTGCCCACCAAAGACCATAGCCCTGCACGTGGCTTTGGTGGCAAATGGGATGTGGAGTTGGTTGTGGGGAGACGAATGTAAGCACACATTCTGTGACCATCGCGATGCGCAACGACTAATAATCCACGTTTTATTATAATGCTATTCTTATTTTCTCCATAAACATAGAGTTTTTTGGGTTAGACGCGATCTAACCCCCCCAAAAACCTATATTATGCATGATATTGGTCGCGAAAGCCTATGTGTTAATCGTATTTATATATTACTGTACTGTAGATAGACAAACGTGTAACTTATTTATTAATTTCCGTGTATTTATTGATTATTTTCCTTTAATTTTAGCTTTCTGCGCGAAACAATGCTAATAAAGCCAAAGTTCGTTATGCCTAAACTTCGCTTATCGAATCTACACATATCGAGGTATTATTGTATGTGCATGTGGTGCTGCCCCATTGCTCGCGAGGAAGGAGGTCGTTGCTTTTGTTTAACTCATGCTATTCCACTCCGCATATGATCCAATCACCCTGAATGGTGAACAGATCTCAGAACCTAAACAGTTTTGAGTTGGGAATGGTGCTCGTAAGAGTGATGACCATGCATAATGGTTCTTGGAGGCTGCAGGGCCACGTGGTGTACAATACAGGGCAGTGCAACACAATCCGTTGTATTGCACTTATATGCCCCTAAATTCGTGCCTGCCAAGTTCAATCGAACAATACTGGCCAGCGAATGATAAAATAACCCCTCTTTAACCAGGCTTGCATGGAAAGGCTGTCATCCAGCCATGGATTGACGTGGGGCTGTTCGTCTACATTCCACTGACAGCTTCGGCTAAAGTCAAAATTTTGCCCAAAGCAGGAACAGGCAAGAACCGACACCATTTTACCAGAATATTTGCACCTTTGAAATGGAACATCTATGAACGCACATTTCTCTAGCGGCTGGAGCACGCATACCACACACATGTCGGTGATGTGCGCGTCTTCTTCGAACGCTGGTGAGCCGGAAAATCCCTCTGTACCAGCGTGGACGGCACCCTCGTGTTCACCTTCTGAAGCGCTCGCTCGTCACCGTGGCGTGCGCGGTGACCACCACCACCACCACGTGACTTTTCTTTCGTGTTGTGCGCGGTGCATTTAGCGCAACAGCGCGTGGATGTATAGCGTTTGTTTTCTGGTGACTTTGTGTATTTCATATCGGAATCGCCTCCAGTGCTGTTGCTGCTGGCGGCAATAAAAGTTGTTTAAAAGTCAAAAAGTCTAGCGGGTCTGATCATTATCAGCCACAGGCTGGCACCAGGAGCTAATTGTCGGTGTCCAAATGAAAAATACTTCCGTGAGTGCTTCAAAGAGTCCCAAGTAGATCTGAACGTTAGGTGTGAATTAGAAAAGGACCGAAAACTAGAATATTAGTTTAAGTGGGACTCACATCTAAAGCTTGATAAATGAAAATGCAATTCAAAAAGCTTTTACTATGAGGTTTGTTTGTTGAAATGTATATTTCATGGATCTTTTTTAAGCTTTTAGATTCATTCCGAAAGTCTTTCATGTAAAAAAAAAAACCCGTGAAAAATGTTGAGTTCAAAACAAATGCTCGTGCTTTCATCACGAATGGTGGTCAAAAGCACCAACCAACGTAATTCGAGTGATGCAGTTATATAGTTATATCCTTACATGCAGCATACACATTTGAAACATTTTCACTGCCATTTTTGCTCATCATCATCTTCATTAGCCATGATAAATCCGCGACTGCATATAGGCATACTCAAGCCATTGTCACCCCCCCCCTCCCCCCATGGTCCAGGCAAGGATCAATCCATCCAGAACTTGCAACGACACTGCTGGCCTCATCGCTCCATCTCCCACCGCTGGACATTCTCTCGGACACATTCCGTCCCACATCGTCACCGCTCTTTACCATCAGCCATCATCCCTAATTGCGAGATGCCCTGGCGAAACCCACTTTTATTTTCTACTGAACAGTTTGAATTACGTGTTTTGTTGTTTTGGAAATCTGTTCCGCTTGTCCGCGTGTATTCATCGTGTTGGTAGCAGTTGGTAGCAAACAACAACAAAAAAAGGAATATATATATTCTTGGTTCTTTCGGTAAAGTCACGTAGAAGGGAAACAATAAAAATATAAAACAATACAATTCTCACGACGTTTCGACTGCAACACAAGTGTAGTGGGTTCGAATTAGGTGCACACACACGCAGCTTGGAGGCAACACTATTTATTAACGGTAAGTAAGATAACACTGTACATGAGGTGGTGACCACCTTCCTCAACTCACTAACACTCTGGAACGCGACACAGACTGGACCAGGCAGGCAACGGCCTGCCTGGCCCAGGACGACGACCCATGATGTCTTCACTTCGGAGTACAGTACAACAGCCTCGCTCTGCGTTCACACCACGCTTATATCTGCTTTGGCGTGGCCGGCTCCGCCCCGGTGTGGCTGGCTCTCTCCAGGCCACGCCTCCCTTCCCAGGACACGCCTCACTTCCCCCACCTCTGGGAAGGTCCGGATCCCTCCACCACGTGACCCCCCAGGCACCCCCTTGGGGCCCCCAGCCTTCGTACGGGCCGACACAGTAGTGACCGTTCTATGTCACTACACAAGCAATCATCATCAGGTGTGAAAAACACAGCGATTATTGGAAGGATTTGATAAACCATTTCGGGTCTTAATTAATTGTGTTCACGCTTACGGTGACTTTCAGACCGCATTCCATTCTCTTCCTCTCCCCCCTCCTCTTTTCCGAACATAGATGGACTCGTCCATCTGAACAACTGCCAAAATCGCTGTCCGTGGTGCTGACGTTAAGAAAAAAACGCCACTTTTTTCAAAATTTCTTGCTGTGTTTTTCACACCTGATGATAATTGCTTGTGTTGCAGTCGAAACGTCGTGATAATTTTGTTGTTTATTATTATTTTTTTTATTTTATTGTTTCCCTTCTACGTGACTTTACCGAAAGAACCAAGAATATGAATCCCTGCAGTCACGAAAGCTTTAGAAAAAAAAGGAGTAGACAAAATTAATGCTTGTATCCATGTTTGTAAAGGGACTTGCGCTATTGTTTGTAAGCGTTCTTTAAACACTGGACCACCCCGCCCGTCCACCCCGCCACTCACCTACAGCAGTGAAAGGCACGGCGTTAGGTGACACGCGCGGCAAGTAATAAATAAACAAACACGCGCCTTAACATTTGCACTCGCGATTTTTTTTTGGTGGGCGTTAAGAAATGTTCGACTTGACGGACGTCATTAACTGTGCATGAAAATAGAGTGAATGCTGACATTACATCCCTTTGAGCCAGCACCAATTACCGCACTGGTCCTCGCGGCATCTGCATGTGTTCCTCTAGGTTGGTAATGGGGCAAAAATAAAATAAAATAAATAAAAATGCATTTACCTGTGGGTGTACGCGCGGGTTGTGCTTCTATTTCCAAATGTCACTGGAATCGCTATTCGGGTTATGGCATTTTTAATCCTCCAGGGAGCCAACTGTGCCGATGCCCCCTTTGTAATGCAAAGATTCCGCTTAGCATGCTGCACTTCACAGGACGGATTGTTGTCGTCGTCGTCATTATTTCGACTATAAAACTCGTACTTTTATTATTCTAATGAAAGCCATCTACCGCTCTCAAAAATGAAGCTTCTCAGTTGTTGCTTTGTTGTTGTTGTTGTTGCAGAAGATGGTGTGGGTTTTTGTTTACTTTCAGAGCTCCACATTTCAGATGATTGCACGACCTTGGCGAGGAGACATTGGACGCTCGTGAAATCTTGTCCGTAACGCTAAGAGCCGGGTGGGGAGTTGAGTTAACTGAAGTTGTTCATTTGTTCGCTTCAATCAGCGGGGGTTTCGGCTCCGACAGTCGGATATCGTTCGGTTTTCTGGCATTTTCCATTCCACATCGGAGTCCCGTCAAGGTTACTGCTCAAACATGATAAAACAATGAATCCCTGAAACTGTCAGTTATGAAGCCTTTTCTGGTACGCTGACAATAGCATGCGGCATCACAAACAAATACAGGAATTGTTTTATTTAATACAGGTTCCGCCATGGCCAGCGCACACTGCTTTGCAAATCTGGAGATCTGAGTTCGGTTTAATCATGGGACCTTTTTCGCCACCATTATAGAATGAAAAACAAGAATAGGTTTACCTTTTTTGGCAATAAAACAGGCGTTAAGATGTCCAAACAACAAATAGATACCTTTTGCAAGAAATCAAGTCTGGATTAACAAACATGCTCTCATAACATAGAGCGTGATGTAGGCTAATCAGTTTAAAGACAATGCATATATTACCAGAACATGTGTGTTTGCATGTTCAAGTACTGTGTGTGGTTAATGCAGACTTGATTCCTCGCAAAAGGTTTCTATTTGGTGTCGGAACATCTTAAAACCTCCTGTTTTATTGCCGGACGGGGTAAAGCCTATTCTTATTTTTCATTTAATGAGATCAGTTTGCAGCCATTAGCTCACGGCAGTGGCGGGCGGTGTCCGCACGAGGGTGGTTCAGGCACCATCTCGGCTTCCCCAAAACGCACTTTAGCAACCCGCACACGGAAAGGGCGCATTGTCAGGGACGGTCAGAACGCTCCCATCCCCAATCTGGCGTTCGTCCAGCAGTGGATTGACTTTGCCTATAAAGTCATGCTTTATGATAATATCATTGTTTTTGTTGTAAAATGTTCATATATAAATCTGTTGCCACTCTTCTCACTCCCGTAATCCATCGACCTCCTTGCGTCCTAATTTGTGCCTCTTTGTGACCAATCGTGTCATTGCGTAACACCGCAAGTCAATGTTCAGCTTAAATACCAGCAATTTCTAATCCTAACCTTTAACAATTAAATGCTTCTATATTTAGACCGAGCAAAATTTTGCGTCAAAGGGATGACATTAGTGCAGAGAAAGGGACTCGTGAGGTGATTTGCATGAATATCAGTGCAATGCCTCGGCCTTCAAACCAACTGATAGCTCAAAATGTGATAGCGTATTAATATTGTATTGCTTTCAGCGAACTCCCGTGATGGGGATACGACAGCGCATTACGTTTGTGCATTATTTTGTTGTTGCGCTAGGTACATTGGCAACACTTGGCCCAGCTGTTGACGTGCATGGCGGGGCATTTCAGTACTCGCAGCGAAAACGTGTTTCGCCGAATGCCGCACCTGCAAGATGCTATTATCGTGATCGCGCAACGCATCGAGAATGTCGCAGGCCTTCAAACTCGGCAATTAATAAATAAGCACGCGTAGATCTACACGCGCGCAGCAAATCGTTTTGCATGGAAATTCCTCTCGCGTTATTTTCGGTACGCGACCAAAAGGGCAGCGGCTCGGGAAGGTTAG
Organism: Lampetra fluviatilis; assembly: GCF_964198595.1. NCBI lineage: Eukaryota > Metazoa > Chordata > Hyperoartia > Petromyzontiformes > Petromyzontidae > Lampetra > Lampetra fluviatilis. The sequence continues at coordinate 8,059,178 of NC_136323.1, read as the reverse complement.
AGACTGTGGCAACGGTGGCGCTTTCCCCTTTTTAATTATTAATGCGCGCCCCTACCCTTTGTTCATTGGTACAGCCCAATACGTCCTGGTAACTGAACCCTTGGGTAAGGGCGCAGCCTCGGCAACTGGAGGTGGCGGTGCCTTAATAAGGCCACGCGAGTCTCGTAAAAAACAGCAGAGATGACGAAAACAGTGACTGATATGGAACGCGTCCGGCTCTCTTGTTTTGCCGTTAGCAGGAATTTGCTTTTTTGAAAGTAACGCCGCATAATTCGACGTTTTGTCCACACGCCTTCACCGCGAACCCGGTTTCTCAACGCAACGGTGACATTCAATTCTGCAGCGAAATGAGACGTCTGTCTAGAATCGGTGGCTTTACTTGATCACCGCTGATTTTTTGTGTTTGTTTTGCGAACGGTAGCCACGTGGTCTTATACTATTCACCGCACAGTAGGTGAGGTTTATGAATGCACTGCGCTGTTACCATGGATACTGACGTGCTGTCACGATCAAGCCTTGCAAATCCAGGAACTGCCGGTTCGAGTTCATCTGCTGGCGTGGAAGTTGAAATTCCCTCTCAATGTCCACTCAGAGGTATAGATGGGTACCCAATGGTTAGTCCAGCGGTAGGTCGCCTGTGATGAGGTGCATTGTGGGTACTCACATCTCTCCAAATATTTGGAAGAGTTTGTCAAAAATAGAGTCTACGGGAGGCTCTCCAGAGCTCCCTCTAGTGGCAGGTCTGTCAGCAGTGGGGTGAAGAAGCAATTGCAGGGCCGAAACTGTGACACTCACCTTTTACACTGTTAGTGGGCACGCAAACCGCTAACCATTGCAATCTATACGGCTCAGTGGTATGAACACTCACCACTTTGTATCCATCTAATTGAACGCAATATTAAAATACGTATTTTTTACATTCCTGCTCACGTTAACTGCATTAATAGCATTTTTTACCCCTGCTTTTACTTGGAAGCTGCATTGCTTCAGGTTTAAGGCTCTCCGGTACGTGAGGATGCATTCGCTACAGTAGTACACGGAACAGTGGCCATGCTGGCAACAATGAAAGAATGTGACAAATTGACATTCGTACCTCGGTAACCCAGTTTTACTGGCAGCCTGGGGACTTTCACAGGGAAATGCTAAAATAAATAAATATATATTTCACCCACAGCATCTTGTTTAAATCACATTGCTCTTATGGATCGAGGAATAATCCGTTCTTGTCAAAAGAACGGAGACAAATCAACCTCTGGCTTCACCCATCGTCAATACCTGTGACTTTCCGTAACTTGGATTGTTTTACTTATTTGTGTAGCGTCATACAACAGCACATTTGTCATTCCCGAAAGTAGTACAAGGGTTTGAACATCGTGTAGCCTCCAAAGCATCCCTCGTTCCGAAATCCAAGTCTGTCGTTTTGAGAGGGCCTTGGCCTAGCAGCGATTGGTCGGCTGTGATTGCTCACCAGAGACACCTATTGACGGATGGCTGAATTACATATTTTAATTATCAGTACAACCACAGCAATTGAACGATTGAAAGACGATTGTTTTTTTGTATTAAAAGCTGTACCCAGAGGGACCATATTCTCCAGATCACAAAATATACGCTGTTTTCCCAGTCTCTTTATTTCGTAAATGTATATTTGCCACTTGTTTTTTTTTATTATACTTTTCCAGGATGTAGTATTTTCCATATTTTTTTTCTTTTTTTTCAAAATAACCGCCACATTCGGGGCGCGTCTTACTTTCCGAAGCATCTTTTAATTCTGGACGACAGGGCGGTGGAAGCGATGGCCTCTGTGTACACGGCCGCTATGGCCAGATGGCGCTCAACAAGGTGCCACCGAAGCTGATGTTCGTTAAAGTCAAAACAAGGCAATTCCCTGCTCCACTGAGCAAGGAGGTAGTACTCATCTCCCGTTGAAAGCTGTGGGTGTTTGGTGGAAATTACACATTCCTATGATGGGAGGAGAGGGTGGGGGTATCCATAGGACACAACCACCGTTGGAAGTGACCACAAAGTGGTACTGATCTCATCGACCTCGGAGGAATAATGGGATGCTGGGCTGAGTCAACCCCACAACAAGGATTTGAGTTTGCAACCTTCAAATTGCAAGCCATAGACTGGTATCTTCACGCGGTGGCGAGATGTTAACTGCCTCGCCTGGTATGCTGGAGGTCGTGGGATCGATACCAACCCTGACGCCTGTATATTTAGAGGTTGTACGTTCTTCACGTGGTCGCGTGGATTTTTCTCCGGATCCTTTGGTTTTCCCCTCCACATTTTGAAACGTGCGTTTAGAGTATTTGGCTGCTATAAATTCCCACGCAATAAGCCACTTCGTTGAGTTATCATTTGTGGCCAGGTCGCTTCTGAAAAAGAGCTATATAGTTCAGTGGGCCTTACCTGGTAAAATTAGAAACTGTTAGTGAAATAGTCTTTGGAGACATTACACTCAAATAAAGTCAGGTTGCGCTACCTATCTCGAAGAGGAGTTTATATTAAATAGAGCGTCCCGGTAAATGCAGGCAAGGGCCACAGGCTTGTGAGGCGTGTCATGTCAGACGCCCAACGCGCTTGTTGAATTTGCCGAGGCGAAGACACACTTCAGTGCCCCTCCAAAAATCACGGGGGAAACTTGCTTTCCCCCCTCCTCCAACCTTCGTCCTGTTATAACTGTGGCACATTGTTGTGAGCCAGTTGTAAACGTCGGTGCTAGGGGGCGGGGGGTGGGGGAAGGGCTCTCGTTCGCACCTGAGAGGTAGCTTCACTGTCTCATCACGCCACACGGCGCCGAGGTAAACATCGCACATTGTGTCACAACACCCCGAAGAAATTGTGTTTCAAACCAGGTCAGCCTCACGCCTCACCCCAGGCAAGTGTTGTTATTGTGTTCTCGGCGCTAAAAAGACCTGCATGACTCGTGTTTTCAGCGAACATTTCTCATCGCATTCGTGTACAAGATCTGGGAGGCATCACCTAAGTCCGTTATAGAGACGATATCAATGTTTATTGTGGAATGTGATTCAGTCCTGGTGAGGTTTAACTCAGCTATTCATCGTTTGTCTAGGGAATCTAAAACGAGTACCGTCTACTGGAGCTGCAATGATTAGTATGAAGTCAACAGTGGTTTGCTTGTATACAGATTGGTCACTGACATAGGAATATGGAATTGCCACCACTCGCTTAGAAAACCCAGCAAAGATAAGCACTGCCTAATGCATGATATAACTTGATTATCCACACAAAGACAGATGTCAACTGTACTGAACAGTTTATACATAAGTCAATATTAAATGTGAGAGCAATTATCATCATCATAAGCCGTGATATTTTCACACACAAAGATCACCCTCATCGCCAAATAGACTGTTGGGGCAAACGTTGTTCGTGAGCACCTATTAAAGCCAGCATGGCACTCACGTGGGAGTGGCGTGGACAACACTGGGCTGTATTTGTCTTCACAATCTTGGTGTTAAGACATGCCACCAGGTACTTGTTAAGAATCTGAGTCGACTTAGGGGAGGCCCAGGACCGCTTCAGATATCACTCGCCACCGCTTCACTACCGCTCCTTACAAAGATAACAACAACAAAGTGGCAGTGACGTCACCACGGCGCCTGTGCCAGGCTAAGTGAACTTTATGGCCACGTGAAGTGTACAAAGACACATCACACAAACTAGGGTGATACTACCATACAATATACGATATAATAGCCAGGATAATCATAGCGTCCATTTTGCAAATTATCATCATGTCGTGATAAATTATCATTGCTCATTGAACTTAAAAATAAAAATACTTCGATTTAATGCTTTCGTGACTGCAGGGATTCATCTTCTTGGTTGTTTCGTTAAAGTCACGTAGAATGGAAATAATAAAATAATAAAAATAAAACATAATAAAATAATCACTCCGACTACACAATCCGCAAAGCCATCACTCCAACCATCAAGAAGGATCCTGTTGAGGAGCCTTTCAAAACCATCACCTTACCCTACATTGCTGGGGTCACAAAATGATCTCCAAAATCCTGATAAAACACAAGATCCAGGTCCGATTCAACACAGTACATAAAATCCGTGATCTGGTCCCGTCTGTAAAAGATGTGGTTCCAGACATACAGTACCCTGGCGTCTACAAACTAAGTTGCCTCTGTGGTAGCAGTTACATTGGAGAAACCAAACGACATGTCTCGGACCGCATCCGTGAACATAAAGCAGACTTGAAACATGGTAGGACAAACACCTTAGCCGTGGCAGATCACTGTTACAATTCAGTGGGCTCACATGATATTGACTTCTCCAAGACAGAGGTTCTCTGCAAGCCATCTGGCTACCATGAGAGATTCGTTCATGAGGCGATCCACATATACAAACACAGAGACAATTTCAACCGAGAAGATGGATTCTGGCTCAGCAATCATTGGAAAAACGTAATAAACCATTTCGGATCTTAACTGATTGTGTTCACGTTTACGGTGACTTTCAGACCGCAGTCCACTCACTGGCATTGACTATTTATCTTGTATTCTCCGCAGGGAATGGATTCTTTGCTCCGCTGCAAGTCTCCTATCACCACTCTCCCATTGACATATTTCGTTGCTTCCTCTTAGTATCTTTCACGCGACGGTCAATGGTATAGTGTATAGCGGATTGTATAATAATAAATAGTATAAAATTGTAATGTTTAATACAATGTACAAAGTAATATATAGTATCGTAATTGTATAGTGAATCTTAATTTTAGAACTTTCGTGACTGCAGGAATTATTATTTGTTTCTTTCGGTTAAGTCACGTCTAAAGATAAAATAATAAATTATTTAATTTAATTTATTATTTTATCTTTAGACGTGACTTAACTGTATAGTGAATATACAGCAGTGTGATATACAGTAGGCTGGGTAGAATAATACATTGTGTAATATTACAATGTATAAGGTATAGGGTGGTGTATAGTAATACAGTATGTAATTTAATGTTGGGTTTGTCCATGGCAGTATATAGTACGGTGTAGACCCGTGTGATGTAAGAGAATAAAGTTTAGCTGGAAGCATATTATATTTTTTGCGACATAGAATTGTAATGTATTACTTACTGTTAGTAGCTCAGCTTATTGGAGAGTATATTTAGTATACTGATGATACTATGTAATTTATACTTTAGTTGTTAACGTGGTGGTTTAGTTACTGCAGCTACATACTATTAACATTCCTTCCCTTAATTAATGTTACCCCTATCCCCTCCCTTTGATGCTGCTAATCCTGCATAATGCACGGGCATAATATGACTTTAAACCGCCCGACAAACCTCCTACGCATTTCACAAGTAGTACTAATCGCATATCTGCATTTCCCATAAATATGCTAAATTCCTCTTGATATGCAAATTATTTTGTCAAGGCTCACTTCCCCCCCTCCATCCCAGCTTAAATAGACGCTCCAAGCCTGGGGTGTGTCATTCAGACTCTTTCTTCTCGACAGACCTGTTCTCCACCTGAGGACGGCTGCTTGCGTTGTGGCTGAAACGTCGTGAGAATTATTTTATAATGTTTTATTGTTATTATTTTATTATTTCTATTCTACGTGACTTTACCGAAAGAACCAAGAAGAGAAATAAAAATACTGTATCTTATTGACAAAATATGTAAAAATAATAATAATCAAAGTGCTCATTAAATAGATATTACTCAAGAAATGAATGCTTTGAAATATGGTGTTCAGAGCGATCGATGGCGTTGATGTTATATGACGTCATAATTATCTGTTCAAATTAATTACTCGATCAATTTAGTGTAACTGACAGCTCGTGCTTGATAAGTGTTAAAGATTGTCATGCTGCAATGATTAGAAACCCGATGGCAGACTAATGATGAGTGAGCTGCAGCTGGATAACTGTTAAGTAATTTATTGGTAAAGAAACACGTTACAATATGCCAATTACCACTTTTTTTGTTAATTTTTGTTTTATTTATGTCAGTATGATTGAGGTTGTTTGCATTGTAAGCATTGTAGATTTTTAGAGTGACAAAGAGTAGAACTATGGCAGGCTTATGGAGAGTGAACTACAGCTGAGGACACTTTAAGTCATCTTCAGTCCTACTGGAAGTCCTGAGCATCACAACACACAATTCAGTAAAATTGTGAAATACAATTACAGTACAACGTTTTGGATTAATGATATCGCGTGATGTTCTTCATGTTGTGAAAATTCGTGTCGTACCACATCGTGAAGAATGATATCGTGGCAAGCCTTCTGCAAGCCTACGACCGAGCTGCATACATCACTGGGGAGCAGGAGCTATGCCAACCGATACCAATCAATGGACTTGTACTGGTAGGAACCTCCTGGTTACACCAGCCCACAGGGGATTATTGTGTCCGTCCGTCCGTCGTGCATCCAAAAATGGGAGGGGTGGGGCTAGGTGGAGAGGGGAGGGTGGTTAGGGGCTGGGTGGGGAGGGGAGGGTGGGGAGGGGCTGGGTGGGGAGGGTGGGGCTGGGTGGGGGGTGGGAGGGGTGGGGCTGGGTGGGGAGGGGCAGGTCACCCCGTGGTGCCCTTATAAAACTCAACGTTTAACCTACTCACGCCGGCTTGTGCCCGCCCTCACAGTCGGGCATATTTGCGGAATACGCCACGCCGCCGTTGACCCTGGCCATTTACAGAGCAACCCAACGTCCCTACCAGCTCCCTCCGCAGGAATGTGTTTATACCCTTCTCTCTGCGAGACTCTGCCTCTTACTGAACCAAGTGTGAGTGATCACTTTTCACTTTGAGTTGCTTGTGCTGTGATCTTATGTAATACAAAGTATAAGAAAGAAATGTCAACTTCTTTGACCATTTTTTCCAACAATATAATCAGTAATTGGGCTTGAGCCATTGTTTAATCAAAGACTTGCAGCTCCCATGCACTCCTTTTGCATCCGTGAGTCACACAGGCTCGGCTATTGTATTATTGATAAGAGAGATTTCAGTTAGCGAAGTTAATAATTGAGCATCCTTAAGGTTTATGAAATGCCGAGAGTGAAAACAAACGCCACGCTGTATTTAAGCACAGAATACAAGCAATTTTTTTGTACACTGTACTTCATATGTGCGACCAGACACAAACGGTGAGGTCCACCTCTGTCGCCAGACCTGAGGCAATGCTGGAAACTCGACATTCTAACAGTTTGTCTTATATATGTGTGTGGATAGACATGTGGCGTATGGGGAGCGGTAGTGTAGAGGTTAGTGCGCTGTGCTGCAAACCTGGCGACCCGAGGTCGATTCCCGCTCACGGCCAGCATCGGTGACAATTATCTGAACCGGTTCTGGGCGTCCCCTAGGTCGACTCAGCCTCAAGCTAGTACCTGGTGCGGTCTGTAAAAACATCGCCACTGGGGAGACAAAGGCGGCTGGGCGTGGTGCTAGCCACCCCAACCCCCTCGTGCGCCGTTCTGGCCATCATAGGAACTTGCTGACAGCACTTGTCCCTCCAGTCTGTTAAGGCTATACGGGAGAACTTTGTCTTTTGGAATATGTAAGTGAAAGTGGAAACTTGGAAGCGAATCAGTATAGAGCCTGGATAGTACTTGGACAGGCGACCACGTACACCATTGTTATAGGCTGCATACGTTTGTTAAGAGTAACAAATCAGTGTAGAAAATACATCTTTGCACGAAAATTTAATATACACACGTGGGTTTTAAAAATTCGTTTAAAAACACACGTGTGTATATTACATTTTCTGAAATCGCATTCGTGGTTGCTTAATAACAAAAATAATGATGTCTCTAACAGGATATTTTAACCGAAATTAGGTGCAATGGATATTCAGCGCAATCGTTCTGTAGGGGTGTTACGGAGGGGCTGTATACATAGGATCACACGGGAAACAAACACAGTGGGCGGGGCTTCGTGAGTGCACGGGGAGGTGCTCTCAACGACGTCCGCACAGGGCAGCCTGGGGGGGGGCTGGCCCCACCCCTCAGCGAGGGGTTTTGGTATAAAAGGGGATGAGCCGGAGAGCTCGGGGTAGAATGTTAAAGCTAAACCAGTGAAGACCGAAGATCGTCTAGCTAGAGCCCTGGACTCCCCTGGGTCGCCGCCCTTGTCAGGGCCGCGCAGGACCGAGCCAGCGGCGTGGTCCCGAGAACCAGAGCTAGTGCTCTGGGACTCCGGGTACCGTAGCCCGACTTACCAGTGTCGGGCCAGACAGCCTCCCCTAGCCCGTTAGTGGAGGACTAGGAGGTAGGTCAGAGATAGCTAGCAGTGTATTCCCAGCTAGCGGGTGAGGGGGCCGATACCCCCTCCAGTGTTGTATGTCCGCGGTTGTGACAACTGTTGCGGAATAAATACGTGTGCCTCAACCCCGGCGTCCAAGAGTCCTCAACGATATTACAGTTCTATGCGTGACGGGACCCATATTTGAAGTAATATTGAGTAGATTTCAAACTTTGGAACTTGATGAAGGAGAAAGGTGCAGCCCTACAATTGCTTTGCGCACGCTACTGCTGGCCGAAGGTCCTCCGACTACACTACAGAGAACGCTAGGTACCCTTTCTCGAGGAAATGTTGGCCTGCTCTTCCATGCTGAACAGGTGGGAGCACCCACTCATTACCCCACCGCATAAGAAACGTTCCCCATTGTTACAACCGTCGGCCGCAGAGAAATCTAAAGGAGAAAATAAACCCCAAATGGATCACACGGAATTTGTTTTTATTCAGCTCTTGCAGCTGTGAGCGTAACAAAATAAATCCCTTGTTCAAATTCCTTTGCAGGGAGCACGGCTGAGATGCAAAGACTGTTCAACCTCTGTTCCAGCAAGTGGTGTGAGGTTACGTTGGGTCACGTGTCATTAACATGTGTAAATCAGCCATTAATCATTAATTTTTTAAAGGTAATCCGTGATTTAATGTCATGTCTACATTATTTTAATAAGGCGCTTTCGTAACATTTACTTGCGCATCAACTGAAGGAACAAAACATGTTGACTCAGCGGCAAACAAAACCGCATATGAAGTTAATTAGTCTTGGTACAGTACGTGATTTTGTTGTTTATTGTATTTATATTTTACTTTATCAATTACAGCGGTCGACTTTCCATCCACACATCAACACAGTGACTTGTTTTCTTAGCTGTACCTATTTGGGTTATTTTTTCCCCCCCGTTGCTCGGTGGAGGAATGTGTGCAAGAAAATATCGATGATGGACGAGTGAAGGATTCACGTGCAGAGATGGCAATACCTCAATATGAGGCCCCCACCTATGTATGTATGTATGCATGTTGAAATTATTTCACAACGTACATAGCCAACCGTGCTAATCCAAGGTGCGGGGGGGGGGGCAACAAATTTAACACAAATAGTAGTTCTAAAGAAATGCATTTTCAATCTATACTTAAAAGTGCATAGCTCCAGTGGCTTCCTTCCCAACGTTGGAGTCTGGTGGGACCTCAATATGAGCCCCACGTGACAACCTGGCAGGACCTCAATATGAGCCCCACGTGGGAGCCTGGTGGGACCTCAATATGAGCCCCACGTGGGGGCCTGGTGGGACCTCAATATGAGCTCCACGTGGGAGCCTGGTGGGACCTCGATATGAGCCCCACGTGGGGGCCTGGTGGGACCTCAATATGAGCCCCACGTGGGAGCCTGGTGGGACCTCAATATGAGCCCCACGTGGGAGCCTGGTGGGACCTCAATATGAGCCCCACGTGGGGGCCTGGTGGGACCTCAATATGAACTCCACGTGGGAGCCTGGTGGGACCTCGATATGAGCCCAACGTGGGAGCCTGGTGGGACCTCAATATGAGCCCCACGTGACAACCTGGCAGGACCTCAATATGAGCCCCACGTGGGAGCCTGGCAGGACCTCGATATGAGCCCCGCGTTGGAGCCTGACAGGACCTCGATATGAGCCCCACGTGGGAGCCTGGTGGGACCTTGATATGAGCCCCACGTGGGAGCCTGGCAGGACCTCAATATGAGCCCCACGTGGGAGTCTGGTGAAACCTTAATATGAGCCCCACGTGGGAGCCTGGCAGGACCTCGATATGAGCCCCACGTGGAAGTCTGGTGGGACCTCAATATGAGCCCCACGTTGCAGCCTGGTGGGACCTCGATATGAGCCCCACGTGGGAGTCTGGTGGGACCTTGATATGAGCCCCACGTGAGAGCCTGGCAGGACCTCGATATGAGCCCCACGTGGGAGTCTGGTGGGACCTCAATATGAGCCCCACGTGGGAGTCTGGCAGGAGCCCACGTGGGAGGCCTCACCTGGTATCACTGTGAGCAACCGCCCTCTGTCATATAACCTTGAAGCCCAATTCGGAGCTCCCCCACATCAAGCCAGGGTGAAGCCCTTTTGAACTTATGGCTTCTGAGCCCACAGAAAAGCCTCTGCCCGCCGCTCTCTGCCCCAGCTCTGCTGCTCGTTTGAACTTCTCCTCGCTGTGAAATGATGGCAGTCCACAATGCAGTAGGCAACAATGACATTCGTCATGCAGGGCCCATGTATGATGGGGGTAGCCAGGATCCGTGTATGTTTGTGTTTGGGCTACTTTTAAAAATAATATTATTGTGCTTATTATGATTATTATCGTAATTGTTATCTTTATGCATTCATGTGGATATGAATGTGAATGATATGCGTCTTGTGATGGCTTTGTTTGTTTTGTTTTGAATTCGTGGCGTATGTATAATTTTATATTCACGTTGCCCGTGTCTTGTGAAATGTCACCGTGTGAATAACACATGGAATAATTGATATTCTGTTCACAAAAATTACATTTGATTATCAAAACACGTTTTTGTTTTTTTATGATGTAATGATATGGGTTGTGTGTATTTATATACAGAGGTGGATGTGTGAAAATGTTAACGTCTGTAGATAATGACATTTACACTGTGCACAAATACTACACTGGGTGTGGACAGTCAATTGGTCTTCAGGATGGATAGGCAGCATTGTACTGTCTACATGTATACACATATCACATGCAGATTCTATCGCTACGTTATGCGCAATATTAATTACAACTGGAAGGTAAATCCGACATCTGTACGTTTAAGAAGTTCAGAATGCAGACCAAAATACTGCTGAGATATATAGCAAAGCACTCAAAACCTCACGATCCAACGATTAAAAGCAGATTGCACGATTGAGACAAGAAAAATCTCCTTCAGCTTAAACAACAAGCTTCACAAGCACAACATGTTTTGATAAGCACAGAAGACATCTGCGTGTGTGCAATTAATCAAAATTTCTGACCATCTGTGCAAACCATCATTATGTTCGAGACATAATTAAAGTATTCACTGATCAAAGGGACCCTGTCAACACGCGGTTGTGCTATTGTTGAGGCATGGCAATGCACGTCTGCATCTGGCGATAGTTGGCATCTTTTAACCACTCCGATAATGTCGGTCGAAGCGGCATGGAAATTGCTGCCTATTGTAGTTTTTTTGCACTCTACAATTTTCCGTATCCTCATTTAACGTTGCACTGTTTTCCCTCAGATGTATGTCGTTCTCGATACGGGCATTCTGAGCAATGACGTTGACTTTGATTTTGATTTCTGAGCATTATTGTGGAACTCTAAGAATCGTAAAGGTGGCTTGGTCTGGCATACGTTTAAAAAATATATTATGAGATAGGGTTAAGTTCTTATCTGTTACCTTAAATCAACTTTACAAATTAAGAACAGGCAGTTCTCGACTTACGAACGCACGACTTATGAACACCTGTACTTACGAACCAGCTTCCATAATATAAAAAAAATTACATTGACTTCAATTGCGAATTCACACTTGCAACCTAATTTGTTCAGAGAAGCGATCCTCCGCGGGATGTAACGAGTGTAACGATGCTTCCCTTCCTGTTCATGTTGACCCGGAACACGATTCATAACACTGACCGTACGGGCATTCAAATACAGTGCATTGTTGTGTTCCGACTTACGAACCGTTCCACTTACAAATTGGTAATGTTGGTGGTGCTTTGGAAATATTTACACCTCGTGCCCGGTGAACTGTCTCTGAAATGTAGTTGGAACACAAATGCCATTTTAATTATGAATCACGGAGACTGGTGGTAAATTAGACATCAATTGGGAAGATTCTGCCTCGGTTCTTCTATTCACTTTCGCAAATGTCAGCTTTAGATTGTGTAAAGTTAGATGGCAATTCGATCATTCGAAAACCCGAAGATATTTCCTCGACTTAAAAATGTGTCCCCGAATGGCTATTCATTGGCTCTAGGTACGGCCCAAAAATAAAGATATCTCATTGTGTTTTGTTTTTATTTTCTTAGGGGGTTGGCTTCCGGGGAAATGGCAGAGCAATTACAGTTCAAATTGCAGTTGTATCCGTCAATGCTTGTGTTACACGTAACGTTGTGCACACATAATGTCTGTTGCCTTTGTGTTATTTTACAACTCGGGTTGTCTGTTTGAGCAGATCTCACTTGCTAAGTTGTGCACAGCTCATCATTTTCATGATTAAAAAAAAATATTTTACATACATTTTAAAAATGCTGAGGCTTACTTTTTTGGATTGGCTTGTTAGCTTTATCATTCAATAAAATAAGGTACTGGAATATTGCATACAAGCATTTGCAAGTGGAGATTTACAGTCCTTTTGCCAATCCACCACTGAATGAGGGCCTCATCAACACGCCGTGCTGCTTAATTAACCAACCTTTATCGCACTGATTGGTGCGGATTTGTGAATATGGCAAGCGTAAATGTGGGAGCATAGAAGTATAATACAATGATTGCTTTTTTATGCACTTCCATCCACTGCCCACCACATAGCCCATTGCCCATAGCACCTGCCATGCAAGGTGGCCGCCCATCCAAGCATTATCCAGGCTCCAGTCTGCTTAGCTTCCGAGATCTGACAAAGTTGGGCGCATTACAGGTGATGTCCGTCATAGGTTTCATTACAGTATACCCTTATAGCAAAATATATTCGTAATTTATGATGCTTGTAAAGTCTGGGAGAAATTGAATGATATGGCTATTCTATCTGTAATATGCATATAAAACAGTCTGCCTGTTTGATATATTGCTTACATTGCTGACTCTCTCTAAGCTATTGCATCTCTTGTTTACGTTGTGTTCCGCAGTTTTGAACGTTTTATTAAGAAAGGCCTCTTTTGCCGAGTCAGCCAACAGTCGAGGAATGTCATCTGTTATTGATTCGTGGATAAAACATCACCACATCTGAAACAATTGAAGTGCGTGCTCGAATTAAACAAGAATAACAAGAGTAGCCAAATGGTCATATAAGAATATATGAGACAAACGAAATGCTCTGAAGCGATGTATTAATAATACAAATGCAGTACATGAAGCAAATATTTATTTATTTGTAAAATTGTTGTAAAGGTGCGGCCCTGCAACTGCTTGCTCCTGCCAGTGCTGGTGGAAGGGCCTCCACGAGAGGGAGCTCGCGAGAGCCCCTTTGGAAGAACGTTCTGACCTGCCCCTAACGCGCCTAACGTCTTGACCCGCCCCTACTGGACATCTGTGAAAAATAAGCTTTATAGCTCATCGGATTCCTCCAGTAGAAATACTTTGATTCTGATATTTTTGCCCTACTCTTCCATTATGCCCGTCACCTTCGAAGAGGTGGGGGTACCCACAATATACCGTACCACACCTGACCTAACTAGCGGTTCTACTGCATGGTGGAAGCGATTCATGCTGTTGGGTGGACAGAATAGAACTAGCGACCTCTGGATTGCAGTTCGAGTGTATGTATGTACGTACCTATGTATGTTAAACTTATTTCGCACCGTACATAGTAGACCGTGCTAATCGGAGGTGCCGGGGGAAGGACAACAGCTAAACCCGAAAAATAACTTTAAAATAAATTAGTTTTCAATCTAGATTGAAAAGTGCATAGGTCCAGTGGCTTCCTAATATTGGAAGGAATCGTGCTAACGATTACACCACGGCAACATCCATGACAGCAAATCTGATTTAAAAAATCTAGTAGACTGTAGCCACACGTGAATACACACACACACATATATACAGCACTGTTTGTATATATTCTATTAAATTGGTACAGGGCCTGTGTCCAATGCTTGGGCCTGTCTGCTCACGCTGCGCCGCTTGAGTGATACAGTGTGCGGTGCCATCCCACAGGGAGGATGGGTCAGAGGTTGGCGCGCGAAAGAGTTCGGCAAAGTGTGATTGTGAGAACTGTGACGAAGAAACCACGGCAGCAGAGCACGGGCCGCCTTGGAAGGGGTGGGGGGGGAGAACAAGAAATCGCTGAGGTTACCATGAGAACACAGCGAGCCATGGTGAATGTGGTCCATCCCAGCGGTGGTCGTTCGTTATGAATGACACAGGTCAAGGCACTGTAACTGGGGTGCCACGGTGGCTCGGAGATGTTAACTACCTCGCCTGGTAGACAGGAGGTCGTGGGTTCGATCCCGACCCTGGGTACCTGTTTGTTTATTTGGAGTTTGCATGTTCTCCCCGTGGTCGCGTGGATTTTTCTCAGGGTCCTCCGGTTTTTCCCTCCACATTTAGAAACATGCGTTGGGAGTATTTGGCTGCGATACATTTCCACGTGAGCCACTTCGTTGAGCTATCATTTGTGTCCAGATCGCTTCTGAAAAATAGATATATTGCTCAGGGGGCCTTACCTGCTTAAAATGAAAATGGAAGTAAAAATAATTAGTCGTTTATTAAATGCCCTAATAATTAAGGCTGGAGTTTTATCTTCAATAAAAACTCAACAGTGCTGCCACGAGACTAAAGGACGTCAACTATCGTGAAATTTGTGGCCTAGGCGGTATATAGAGTTGCTGCGTGATTTTTTTCCAAAAGCCCGGTTAATAAGAATAGTTGTAATTCGATAATGCGTATGTAGGTATGCATGTGTGTGTGCATATGTTTGTAGATGAGACGAAAATATGTTGAAACGTATATTCGTGTAAATTCTGTGCTACGACTAGCACTGTACATTGCTATATAAAACGTTACTATTTTATTCACCTGGTGAAGTCCACTGAGCTATGAGCTCTTTTTTAGAAGTGACCTGGCCACACATGATAGTTCATTGAAGTGTCTTTATCACCATATGTGAAAATTTATAGTCGCAGCCAAATCATCTAAACACATGCTTCTAAATGTGGAGGGAAAAACTGGAGATTCTAGATTTGAAGCTTTCTTGACTGCAACGATTCATACTCTTAGGTTTTGTCGGTAAAGTCAAGTAGGTAAAAATAAATAATAAAAATAAAATAATAGAAATAATAATAGAAATACAATTATAACTCACGACGTTTCGGAGGCAACACAAGTCTCCGTCATCAGGTGGGACCGTCACAGCTAGATTTAAGACCAGCGTCTCGAGAAGCTGTGACTTCTTGTCTCGTTTTCTGTTAAAAACTCTCACAGATAGGTGGAATTCCTCCCCGTAGAGGCTATTCATTCTAGATTTGAAGCTTTCGTGACTGCAAGGATTCATACTCTTAGGTTTTTTCGGTAAAGTCACGTAGGTAAAAATAAATTATAAAATGTTGCCTCCGCAACGTCGTGATTTATAATTGTATTTCTATTATTTTATTTCTATTATTTATTTTTACGTACGTGACTTTACCGAAAAAACCTAAGAGTATAAAAACTGGAGAACCTGGAGAGAAATCCATCATCAGGGGTTGGGATCGATGGCCACGACCTCTTGCATGCCAGGCGAGGGAGATAACATCACGGCCACCGTGGAGTGGTGGGTTGTTAAATAGAAGCACTGTAACAGTATTATCTCGAGGGGATCGCTTGTGATTAAATTAATCAGTGCAATTAGTTTCGTTCATTGCTGGTTCATTGTTGGATATGCCGATTGTACAAAGAGATACTTAAATGAACATTAGACAGTCCCAAAAATAAAATGTCTAATTACTCCTCCCTGAGTGGCAGGACATGAACCAAACACTTCTCACCGTCTGATTCACCTTGACTTTGTTTTACACCCTTGGCTATTTTGCCACAGTCCACAAAACATTATTACATTCTGAACGGATGCCTTATTCTCTGTCCCCCTGCTACAGCAGAGGTGTAGGGAATTTCAACAAGACCTACATCTCTGCTTTATTGACCTGGTCAAGGCCTATGATGCCATCAATAGGCCAGGTCTCTGGATTATTCTTTATGCGTTCGGGGTCCTTGACCCACTGCTCACAATCATTAAGGATCTTCATGACGGTGGGCAAGCCCGGGTAACACTGCGTGGACGGCAGTCAGAGCCATTCCCTTTTCACCTTGGGGTATGACAGGGATGTCCTCTGGCTCCTACAGCCACCCTAGAACAACAGCGGAGGGCAGAGGAGTGACGTTCCCAACAACGAGCGGAGCGCCGCGTGGATAAAACGCAGGAAGTTGACAAAGCAGGGAGCACAGGTTGTGCATCTGCCAGTCATCTCAGGCAGACAACCCATGGCACCTGGGTCTGTCCTGTGACCTCTTGTAAGCGAACCTTCAGCACTTCACATGGCCTCAAAGTGCACTTAACCTGATAAAAGTACTCTGGTAAAATCACCGTTAATGGATAATTGCGACCCTTGCCGTGTGTGCGTGTGTGTATGTATGTGAACCAGTACGTGTATGTGTTTAGAGGATAAGTGCTATATTGGTTTGTACCCTGTATTTAGTTTGTTGCCTTTCCCCCGCACCTCCGATTCGCACAGTTGGCTATGTGCGGTTCAAAATAAGTTCAACATACATACGTACATCACAATCATTGTGACACAGATTCAATTCTTCGTCAGTTATGCCACCAGTTTTCTGGGCATTCACTAGATTGACTCAGCCTTAAACAATGCCTGTTGTGGGTGAGTCAAGAGCAGCGCTGGGGAGACAGACGTGGCTGCATGGGAAGGAGGCTATGATGCTCACACCAGCACCACATTGTGTGCTGTGCTGAGCCGAGTTTGTACTCAATGATTTCGATAGCATGACACTTGCCTTCTCGAAAAACAGCGGCCCTGGATCGTTAGACAAGGGATATTTACTCTGCGCCACAAACGTTTGAAGGGGCATCATGGTGGCGAGGTGTTAATTCCCTCGCCTGGTATACAGGAGGTCGTGGTTTTGATCCCGACCCTGACTGACTGCGTTTATAATCAACGTGCGTTTAGACTCTTTGGCTGTTATAAATGTCCACGTGATGAGCCAAATGCGTCGAGCTAACATATGTGGCCAGGTCGCTTCTGAAAATGAGCTATATAGCTCAGTGGCCAATACCTGGTAAAATAAAAAATAGTTTCGTTTATAGTTTGTTCCCCAGAGCCCGTTTTACATTGCATTCTTGTCCTTTGAGTTAAGTCATTTAGATGTGAGTGTGGGTAATTTGCCTTCAAATTCATGAACGTTATGAATCCATGTTAAATTGTTTTGTCTTGCAGTATTTATTGAACACTGACGTCTGTCTACTCACAGACGTTTGTGTTCAATAACACATTCCTGCGGAGGGAGCTGGTAGGAACGTCGGGTTGCTCGGTCAATGGCCAGGGTCAACGGCGGCGTGGTGTATTCCGCAAATATGCCCGACTGTGAGGGCGGGCACAAGCCGGCGTGAGTAGGTTAAACGTTGAGTTTTATAAGGGCACCACGGGGTGACCAGCCCCTCCCCACCCAGCCCCACCCAGCCCCTCCCCACCCTCTCCACCCAGCCCCACCCTCCCCACCCAGCCCCTCCCCACCCTCCCCTTCCCACCCAGCCCCTCCCTCCCCACCCAGCCCCTCCCTGCACGACGGACGGACGGATACAATAATCCCGTGTGGGCTGGTGTAACCAGGAGGTTCCTACCAGTATTACTGTGGAGTACATGTTTTATGAATACACGTAGATCACAAAGTAGAGCTGTACAGCTCAACACATGCTCACGAAACACATCTTAGTATTTCGTTACTCAGAATTCGTAATGTGTTTAAACCAATGATGTTAATATTATTTGCAAGGATTTACAATCCTTTTTCAATTCCTTGCTGGATGAAGGCCTCCCCATACACCGTTCTGGCCATGCACCGCTCTGTAAACCGAGATCCGATTAGCACGGTTGGTTACGTGCAGTACGTCCATGCAGGTCACACTGGTAATCTTATCTGGTCATTCTCCCCACCCCCTTCCCACTTTCACTCATCCATGGTGATGTATGGCCAAGACACCCCGGGCTGGTGGAAGGGCGTCCACTGGAGAGAGTTCTAGAGAGTTTATCTAAAAGAGGGCAGATATTTTGGCCGGCTCTTCGAAGCTGGCCCGATGCCAGGGAAGAGGTGGGAGTCTCCACACTCGAGATATAGAATTGGCTGTTCGGAAAACTACGTGGGCTTGGACAAAAAACATCTCTCGAATCGATGACGGCCAATGGATGAGACTTTTGATGGAATGACAGCCAGTGGAGAGAGAACGTGACCAAGAATTTGACGACCACAGATGTGGAGTGATGACATCGGTTTATGGGCAGGGCATAGATTTTGGCTTTGCAGGACCATTAGGGATGGCCACTGTGTGGGCAGGCCTTCATCCAGCAGTGAGAAGACAATGACTGATGATGATGAAAATGAGTTACTTTAGACTGTACACGTGCCTTGGTTACATTGAAATTTGTTGTTGAATTATTAATACTTTCCAGTGACCCGTAACTTTGCATTATGAAAACAGACGCGAAATATCACTGGAGATGCATTATTCACTTTGGTGCACATTTTTGAGCCGGCTCTCTTATACTGTTTATTTAATAAATCAAATACTTATTTTATTCAATAAACCAAATACTTATTTTCGAAACCATATTTGAAAAAGGCATCACATGTTTGGTCCAGATTAATTACAGTGCGGCTTTGTTTATTGTTGATTGAGCGTAGTGGATAGGGATTCGGCAACGTGGAATTAGGAATCCAATTTTCTTTTAATTCTCTCACACATGAGAATCTATTTTTTCCAATTGTAATTCTGATTGCAAGGTGCTTTTAGGGGTCCCTGCAGCAGATGGGGCGGGCAATATCCATGTTAACTTACACGATTGTTTGTTGTTGAGTTTAAACTGGAGAACATGCACAGGTTTCTCCGAGGCAAGTCTATTCAGCCCGAACCTCACATTTCTGTGCAACAGTATATGTTTTCTTCTTCAATTTAAATCGTAAAAAAAACACACCAACTTACAGATGTATATGGCTTATTACATCGCAGAATCATGAGAGGTGGTGGCGGCTCAGAAAAGCCTCCGTCCAGCAGTGAATCGACCATGGCTGATGATTGATGATGATAAAGGTGCAAGTAATGTGTTTGCAGAAGTAAATGATTTCGAAATAAGTGACAGACTTCGTAATTCAAACTTTATTGTCGGGGACTCTCCATGGTCTAACACTGCCCTTGAAACCCTGGCTCCAGCTAAGTGGCCGTGTGGCTTTGGAGGCTCATGTTGAATTATATCACTGGGGGCTTATGAGCGCCTGGGTTCGAATCCAGGCAACCACTTGTGATTAAACAGGTTCTCAAGTAATGCGAACTGGTTGCCTCAGTTCAGTCAAAACCTATCTCACTTCTGATGGGTAAAAATTCGTGACATTTGGTGAAACACACTTTAATTAACCCTTTCCCGTTTCCGAGACGTCTGCAAATTTACAGGGTGTGGTTTGTCCCGCTCACCGCTGAATCTTCGAATGCGCGAGTGGTTTGCCGTTGATTTTATTTAGAAAGGCGTAGTAGCGCCGTTGTTTTTAAAGACATTGTTACTCACCGCGGAGAATCCCAGCGACACAACCTCAACTCTACGATAGCCGGCGCCAAACTGTTTCGCATGCCCTCCTGCATGGCCTCGTGGGAGTCTAAGTACCGAAAAAGTTAATTTGTATTATTTTTTCTTCTGGTTCCATTCCGACGAACACATACGTCGTCGGAACAGCATTGGAAGAAAATGTGATGGCCTACACGTACGTCATCAGAACTGGAAAGGGTTAATGCAGCATGAGTGGGCAATATGTGGTGTTCGGTCCTCTTCCTTTCCCTCCTATCAGTTCAAGAGTGACAGGGAGGCCGAATGACTTCTCTCCAACTTTCTTCTTTACAGGCTTGGTTGCTTAAGTGTCAGTGTTGGGGCAAGAGACCTCTATACTAGTTACTCCAGAGGTAGTTATGTGGTGGTGTTATCTTCCACGGCCACTCCCTGGCATGACGTTATACGCTACGTTCTGCAGGATTGCCATAGTGGCAAGTGTCCCTGTCGCTTCTCTGAGCAAGTTGCCGAATTAGTATTTTGTTTTACAAACAACCTATTCTTAGATCATATCTAGCTTCAAATAGGCGAATACTCCTCAGAACTGGATGTAAGAGAACATTTACGACGAAAAATGTTCTTTATGTTTCTCAAAATGCACGCGAAATAAAATGAACAAATTTTAAACAACGGTGCGTTTGGCAGCACTCTGCAGCCGATAGCATCAGACGTTCATAATTTGTATGTTGCGGTTGCACCCGACTTAAGAGCCGCATGGCTCACAGTGCTGAACCTAATTAATGAAACTTGAAACTTGAACTTACTGACGAGCCTTTGTTGGCGGCTTTCACGATTTGGCAGGGTGTTGCGTAATGACTTATTTATCTATGCAAATGGCAGAACAGCGTCGACTGTGTCAATTTTTACGAGTTAAATCAGGCTATGTTTAAAGTCGTCTGTGTCACATGTGCACGGTTTTCGTTTGGCTCTTAATCCCTTGCCGTAGTTATCTGGCGAATGAATAAATCATGCGTTTCTATGCCAGTGCAATACACGTGCTTTACAGCTGTTAACCGACGGATGTTTTGGCTACCATTATTTCTGTACTTACTCGGCATCATCATGCCGCAGTGAAATTTATAAATGAAATGTGTTGTAATTGGAGATGACTGAACACCACGGAATTTGTGTGTCAGTGATTATGCACCGCCAGGTAATCCTTAGGAGATGGCACTTTTTAAATTTAGCTGTATTAACATTTTACGCAGAATGTTGGGTTATTACAGTGCTACAGTAGCATGTACTACTCCATGGCAGTTACTCTGAGGCTTGTGAAATATACGAGGTTAGAATGAATCTAACCGAAAATGTAGAGCATAATAAATGTACAGTTCTTAGATTTTTGGTTACAAATATAAATAAAAAATTCAAATATTCCTTTTCAATTCAGTTAATTGCATTTCACAATGGAAGAAAATAATTTGTACATTAAATTATAAATCCATACGTGTTTCATAGGAGCCCTCGAAACGTTGTGTACGCATAATCATAACGCCGGTGTTTAGGTCACAGATGAACATATTGTAAAAGCTGCGCCTCAAATAATTGAAACGTCAATTTCGAAGGCATCTGAAAACACTGAATTACAGTAATAAAATCAATGGGAATATGAGTGCAAATACTCTATATGAACAGCACCCGTATAATGCTTTTCCGAAATTGCACACAAATTTCACAGTACGTTACACGGTGGGTTGAAATCAGGCGAATATGCTTTGGATCATGTGCACATTGTCATGATTATGATGCAGTGTTAACGTGCCAATGGTAATGTCTCACTGGGCACGAGAGATGGGAGAGGGAGTGGCTCGCGATCGGAATTAATGAGTTCACATCCTGGTTGGGGGAGTGGGGGGTTTAATTCAGCCCATCATCTCTTCGCAACCTGATGATGCTGGGTGTAAACACCAGCGAAACGTCGCAGCCCTGCAAATGTTGGAAGATTACTCTGCAGCAGCAGCAGCACCGGCGGTGGATCCGAAGCGGTTACGCATTTGGCACGTCCGATTCAACGTGGCACCCTCATTACTTGGCCGCGTCTGGTGGTGGAGGGTTTACGGCACACATTTTTTTTACATGAGCTCACCCAAAAGAAACCACCTGTGAATATTTTCGCAGTCGACTAATCTAAGCGCCACTTTTGTGTGAAAGTCAACAAGAGTGGCCGTCCTCTGGATCAACTCGCACCTGCGGTGGGAACGTGGAATTTCCACCACTGGCTCTGGGATGTAAATATGAGCTGGGCATCTGCAAGAAATCACTTTGACTCTTTTAGTGGTTTTTTTGTGATTCTACAATCGCATAAGAGAAGGTAGTGGAAGGCAGGTATCCGTAATAGTTTTCTTTTCCTGAGCCTGTCGTTGGCTGTGCACGTGTACTGTGGTAGTTTCTCGCGGGCTCGTGCTCAGCTGTGCACATGCACTTTTCGATTTTGGATGTTTCTTAATCCGAATGGCTCAGCTAAAACCACCAAGTTAAGCATTTTTTTTACCACTTTGACTGCCAGATACTTCGTAAGTTTCATAAATTGGTAGCACTCCAAGCAATTTTGAAAGAAAGGAAAACAAATCCAGTTAGCACTTGTATTGTGGAGGGTAAGATTGTAAATTTGTGCTGGGGGCTTTATGGCATAATTTTGTGCGTCATCCTTTACCATCACCGATGAGCAGTAGGTGATCTCATTAACGCGAGACAGTGGAAACATGGATAGCCAAGAGGCAGACGTTGTAAATCACAAACACCTTAGAATGAAGACCACAGTGTGAAAGTGTGAGATTAAAAATATAACATAAATGTTGCTGATAAATAATGACCTGGTTTTGTTAACATATGCAGTACAATACTAGCTTGCGTTCCCAGGAAACAATGGTGATTTACATAAAGCCTTAGGCTGTATTAAATTGCGTAGGAAAAATGCTTCCATTGAACTTGTGAATTAAAATTTAAGGCCATGAAATTAATAAGCCTGTGCTTAATTTGCATGTGTTTTTCTTCTTTTGAATTATGACACATCTAATGTAAGGCAATGTTTTTCACATACTCAGCATTTGCGCTTAATAGATACATACATAAGCATGCATCATAAACCCCACATGACTAACCCATTTATATTTCATATCATGTTTCCAAACAGGTTCAACATATTCTTTGCTGAATTCTGAACGAATCTATTGTCAGTCGTATGCGCATGAACACATTTAAATGAGCATTGAACACGGGATATTTCCATGTTCCCATTTATCAATGCCAGTTGGAATGGCAATCACAGTCTCTATTATGCCTTCACTTTCAAGACTGAACCTGATGTAGTAGTGACGTGGCTGCCATACAATCTTGTAAATAACAATACTATATACAATCATCACAAACTGTGCTTAAATTTAGCATATTATTGGTGAGCGTCAGAGGTTTCGGTAATTAAAACTGTACACATATTCTGCCCCTTAGGGAGTGGCTTGTTAATTGGCTTGTGCGAATAACAATTAATTTATTTATATCGCTCAATTAGCCGCAGCCACACATTTACACATTTCGGCATCTACATGGCAACTGAGGTTTCGCAAATATCCGAAGCCAACAGCACACGACGACCCCACAACTTTTTTTCTTTCCAACACGTACAGATGTCAGCGCATATGCGGCACCGTATATGCGAATTTAACCGTTGCGATCGCGTTTCACAAAGCAAACCTCCTCCACTGTGTGCTTGCGAGCGCGCGCGTTACATTAACCATCTTAGTCGCGTGCATAGCTCTCGTGCTAAACTTGAGCCAAGTGCGATGCTTCTGACGTTTCCGAGGTAGAAAAAATTCGAAGGGAAGGGGGGTGGGATGTGAAAGCGCGCGTGTTACTCACGGTACCTTTCGTGGCAAAGTGACGCTTTCGCTTGGCAGTCGGATGCTTGCGTTTTCATTGTTCAGCAAAAGCACATTCGAGTAGGAAAAGAACAACACGGTAAAATAACAACAGAATTCTCAGACTGGTGGCAAAGTTCACCCTTGGCTCGACGCTCCTGAGAGAGAGAGAGAGAGTGAGATAAGCGCCGTTCGTGAAAGTGTCAGTTGTGTCTTTTTTTCTTCTCCCCCCCCCCCCCCCGATAGAGTGGACAGACTCGAGACAGCCTTCGGGCGTAGGACGGTGCCTAAACAGCATTAATAAAAAAAAACCACATGAATATCTATTCGAGGTTTTGAAAAGGAAAAGACGTTCGAGTTAAATAACGGTGAAATGAGGGACCCTTGCCACTGATGAGGTCAGAGGACTCTTCCTCGTGCGTCTGCTGCCTTCCGTGGCAGCCACGCGTGAGTCCGCGCGCAGAATGCTCGCGGCGCGCGTCTCGACGCCGGGGAGACTTTGTAAGCTCCTCCTGTTGCCGCCCGCACCGCTCTCACGCTGCCTTTCTCTCTCAATTGCGTCCGCGGCTGCCAACCCCGCAGTCTCGCGCTCCTCTTGCAATCCAGTTTTTATTGATAAATCTTTAATCCTCCCCCCCCCGCTCCCTCTAATCCATTATTCATGGGTTTGTCCCAAAGAAGCAACCGCACGCTCCACGCGTTCTCTCAACGCTCCCCGACCCCCCCGTCCCGCCGATACCCCCCCCACCAACACCCCCTGCCCGCCGCGTCCCAATTGGCGTCGTTGTCAAAAGTGGCTGCTTGCCCCAAAAAAATGGGCATCTTTGAGAGTTGGATGACCGGCCGAGGTCATGGCTCACATGCTCGCAGCGCAGGATAGATCCTTACACGGGCCAACAGTCCTGACCCCATTGCTTTAAAGGCAGGGGCTTAAGTGTGCCCACGTGTTGAAATGCACAATGTTCGCAGAGCCGCTCAGGGGGCGTTAGTAATTTAATAGTGAAAGTCAGTGTGGAGTCGGTGAAGGTAGGATATTGGTAAGGACCGATTCGGTTATTAACGTTGGTCGTGGTTGGGAATCTAACGCAGGTTTGCCTGGTTCACCGAAAACTGCCCAAATTTGAACACAATCATTCCACGCCAAGCTATTAATACTCTACAGTATGTCCGATGTTTTTTTTCTTCTTCTGTAAATGATGCATGCTCTCATATAATGACCCATACTCATACATCCAATGGGAATGGTTTAATTCACCTGATGCCATTAATAATATTTCAACGTCATCAGCATAATCATGCATTCTCTTACCACTGCTGTGTGTCGTTGAAATATGAAATGCACCAAAATGTAATTCCATCATCATCATTCTATCCATCATCTCAAAAGCGTCGCATTTATAATAAGGTTGAGGAATCATCAAATGGGATGAACGTGCTGATGTTAACTTTTACAGTTGCAGCACAGTGACAGAAAAGAGCGATCAATATTTTCCTACCAGCTGTTCTATTTGGCCTGGAAATTTACTGTAAGTGGTGTGGTGGAAGCATCTGTCTTCTCAAAGAGGCACCGCATTATTGCATTGATGAAAAAAGGAACATTCCAAGCGTGTGAAGATGTCACGACGTTTTTTAAAATTGTCGTAATTTGCAGTCTTTAGACTGGCTAGGCGTCTGTGTGTATAAATGTACGATTTGAATATGCAGAGACTGATTGTTTTTTTTACACAAAAACAACACTCACTTCAGCAAAGTTCAAGGAACGTGAAAGGTCAGTCGACACAAAACGTTGGTCGTTTTTGTTTCCCTCCATTATTATTGTTCAACTCTGTTTTTGCGTTTCATCTTCAACTTTCTGTTTTTTTAATTTATGTAGATTTGCGAAAAGAGGACGCAACACTGGGGTTGTGCATATAGTCCAATTTAGCATTTGAAATGTTTTAAGGTTTCACTGGAATGCGTGGATATGCACAAGGGGACTCGATTGTTCTACTTTTCGCTGCTCTTTAGAAACATCAAACAAACCTGTCCCACATACAGAACATCCCTTAAGGAATTGGACAAACATCCCACATTCAGAACCCAGCAATCCTTCTGAACAAGGGCATTGACACTTAGGAACATAAGTTGAACGATGTGCTGTGTTTTTATATGTATGTATAATCTCAGGTTTTTTCGGTAAAGTCACGTAGGTAAAAAAAGAAAAATAATAATATAAATAATAGAAGAAATAATAGAAATAAAATAATAAATCTCGACGTTTCGGAGGCAACACAGGCTTCCGTCTTCAGGTGGAACCGTCACAGCACAATTGCTGTATCAAGTACTTGGACTCAATTGTTCTTCTTGTCGCTGCTCTTTAGAAACACAATTGCTGTATCAAGTACTTGATACAGCAATTGTGTATCAAGTACTTGATACAGCAATTGTGTATCAAGTACTTGATACACAATTGCTGTATCAAGTACTTGATACAGCAATTGTACTAGTAATTGCCTCCGAAACGTCGTGATTTATTTTTTTATTATTTCTTCTATTCTTTTTATTATTTGTTTATTATTTTTTTTACCTACGTGACTTTACCGAAAAAACCTAAGAGTATGAATCCTTGCAGTCACGAACGCTTCAAATCTAGAATGTATAATCTCACCCAGTTATTAATATTTTTACCATCGTTGTTAAGTGAACACGATCACAATTATCTCTGTCCTCAAATGTTGAACTTCTTTCGCACTGTACGTCGCCAACGGTGCTAATCGAAGGTGCGGAAATGAGTGCTGCCCATGCTCAAACAAGCATGGGTAGTACTCGGTTGGCCGACTTAAGTCTAAATAAGTAATATTAAAAAACCTTGTTTTAAAACACGCTTTTATGAAATGTACTAGTAATGGCAGAACTCCACGACTCCAGGAAGTGGACCCGAAGCTTGCCATGACGTAAGGGACCGTGGGCAATTAGACCCAAGCCGAAACATAACATATAAAAAATTATGTTTAAAAATATATTTAGATTTTTTATGTTAGAATATAGTATTGTCATCAGTATGACATAAGTATACCAATTTTGCAGTCGATACCACATTGGGAAGTGGGGTAAAATTGAGTTACAAGATTTGAGGATACAACAACGACAACAAAAACAGACAGTGACTTAATACTGGTAAGAACCTCCTGGTTACACCAGCCCACAGTGGATTATTGTGTCCGTCCGTCCATTATGCAGGGAGGGGCTGGGTGGAGAGGGGAGGGTGGGGAGGGGCTGGGTGGGGAGGGGCTGGATGGGGAGGGTGGGGCTGGGTGGGGGGTGGGAGGGGTGGGGCTGGGTGGGGAGGGGCTGGTCACCCCGTGGTGCCCTTATAAAACTCAACGTTTAACCTACTCACACTGGCTTGTGCCCGCCCTCACAGTCGGGCATATTTGCGGAATACACCACGCCGCCGTTGACCCTGGCCATTGACCGAGCAACCCAACGTTCCTACCAGCTCCCTCCGCAGGAATGTGTTAAAAAGCGTGTAAAAAAAAACTGTTTGGACCAAGGTAAAAAAAAAAATAAGTCCGTGTCAGCACCCAGCTAACCTCTTCTTAATTCACCAACGTTTGCAATGCCCTTCACCAGTTATTATCAATCTACAGAGATTTTGAAAGCAAAACAAACAAACAAACCCAGGCACCGTGTGATATATTTCTGGCCACCCCATTGTTCGAGTTCCAAGGGGTCCTTTTGCTGCATGCTCACTTTCTTCTCTTCGTCCGATTTACCGGCTTTGATCTCTTTTCGAATTCGTCAGATTCCAAAAGTGGGCTCCCCTTTTCTTTTGAGCAATGGGATGGCACTCATTTCCTGAGCCCAAGGGTGACAATTCCACGTGTCTGTTGAGTTGGGAGATACTGGCAACAGGCTCCCATAGTTGGGACCCCCCCTGTTTGTCTACTGCACAAAGTGTTAATTCTTCTTGGTTCTTTCGGTAAAGTCACGTAGAAGGGAAGTAATAAAATAATAAAAATAAAACATAATAAAATTATATTATATTATTTTATTATATTATAGTATTATATTATTATATTATATTATTTCATTATGGTTCTTTCGGTAAAGTCACGTAGAAGGGAAGTAATAAAATAATAAAAATAAAACATAATAAAATTATATTATATTATTTTATTATATTATAGTATTATATTATTATATTATATTATTTCATTATGTTTTATTTTTATTATTTTATTACTTCCCTTCTACGTGACTTTACCGAAAGAACCAAGAAGATTAATCCCTGCAGTCACGAAAGCTTTAAATCGAAATTTAAAGTGTTAATTATTTTAGTCACCAAAGATGGATGAACGGCTCGACGATCCCTGACCTGGTTTTTAATTCGCAACCTTCTGATTGCAAGCCATGCACCACTGAGCCACGGTTGTATACGTACGGTGTCAAAGAAGTTCAACATACAAACGTACAGCGTTTAGAGTTGGACAGAACAAAAGTTCCACCTTTCTTCTTCCATAGAACAACTACAATCAACTCGTCAGAATGCAGAAATCCTCTCCGGCCGGGATTCGAACGTGGAACCTTCTGGTGGCGGGTCAGGCGCCGAGTGTTCATGGTTTCAAGGTGAATGGGCGACCGCTCCGAGTGGTCGGATGAATGGTCACGCGTGGGTTGGACGGGTGATGGGGCAATGCTGTGAAATGAACTGATAATTATGAATCCCACGTGCGTCACCCTGCTCAATAATTCCATCCAAAATATTGTGGAACAACAGCCTCAGTTTGCCCTTGGCTCGTATGCGCTTGTTGACTTTGGCATTCTCCTTCACTGGCTGATGATCGTAGCCATTGGTTTAAGGTTCCCTGCGTTAAATAATTAACCTGCCCTTTCTTTTATCATAACCTCCCTTTTTCCAGTTCCTGCCGTGCCTTTTTGGTGCTGATTTATGCATTTATTTTGTATTGTTCATTCCGTCTATCGTCTTACCGCCCCGCATGTTGCCTTTCTGTCAAATCATTAGAAAACCCTTGGAAAGGTGAAATAGTTGTATGTTAATTTTTCAGGACAGCAGGACCATTTCTCCATAATTAATGCTGGCTTAATGGATACTGGCAGACTATATCGCTGAACTAAAGTGGAGCAATTTATCATTGCTTTTTTTTAATACCCCTATGGACAGTGCCTTTGCTCTCACACTCAACACTCAGCCCTTACGAAAATGTTCCATATTTATGCCCCACAACATGGCTCTATTGCGGCCAGGAGGGAAGAGTCAGCTCAGGTTTTTACATTGCCTTTAAGTGTGAAATGTAATTTGCAGTCGTTAAAGCATGCCCACACTTATCAGCACCCTCAACCTTGGAATGGTGTCATCCTGCTCGACCTTCGTGTCGTTTAAAAAAAGAAATTGTATTCTTTTCTCTAATTTTTTTTTGTAATCAGTGGATGTGTCATTAAATTAATGTAGGTGGCTGCTCGGGCATGGGCTAGCTTTTACCACCAAAGTGTCTCCTCTGCTCATCGAGCACAGGGGCTGTGCGCTTCTCTCTTCAGAGCTGGGATGATCTGTGGATGAGGTTGATTGATTGGCTATTTTATTTTTCGGTCGATGGCTTGGGACTTCATTAAAAATGTTAGCCTCCTGCACATCCTGCTTCCCGGAAGGCAGGAAACCCCCCTACAAGGCATGGCCAGCGTGACGTCAATGGCGCCGCAAAGCTCCGCCCATAACCTCCCGTTCAGTGGCACATGTGAGGGCAGCAGAAATGAGTCCGTTTTTCAACAACTTCTGTCGCATCCAATTAGACGGCAATCGAATTGATTGTCCGATATAATCAGTTACTTAAATAATAATAGGATAGGTCAGATCAGCTGCAGTGATGGAAATGTAACATTCCAGTGGCAGGGCCATTACTTGCTAAACTATTCAAACTAAACCATTTAAAAAATTTATCACATAAGGCCCACTGAGCTATTTAACTCTTTTTCAGAAGCGACTTAGCCACAAAGTAGAATTCAATTAAGTGACTTATCACGTGGAAATGTATAAAAGCCAAATACTCTAAACGCATGCTGTTTCTAAATGTGACGGGAAAATACGGAGGACCTGGAGAAAAATCCACACGACCACGGGGAGAGAGACATGCACACTCCAAATATACGGCGTTACGGCTGGGATCGAACCCACGCCCTCCTGTGTACCAGGCGACGTCATTAACACTAGCTTTATAACCCGGGCTTCGCCCGGGACTTGGATTCACCACACCCGACCGCCTTTGTCTCCCCAGTGGCGATGTTCACACACCACACCAGTTACTCGTTGGAGGCTGAGTCGACCTAGGGGAGGCCTAGGACCAGGTTCAAGTAATCGTCACCGGTGGTGGCCGTGAGCGGGAAGCGAACTCGGGTCGCCAGGTTCGTAGCACAGCGCGCTAACCACTACACTACCGCTCCCCCCCACACACACACACGCGCGCGCGTCCATAGGTACACATACACGCGCTTGCTGCACACACACACAACTTTCATGGTGCGTACGGCAGTAAACGACTGAAATAATAAAGCAGCAATGCTGCGCGAAGAACGCCTGAGACCTGCAACACATTTGTATTTCACTTTACCCGCGGAGGGTTGGGGTGCGTGACATGAGCAGGCACACTGCGTTACGCTTCTGCATACGGGTCACATGACAGATGTGACGTCACAGCTCACTTTCCGTGCAAAATAGATGCATTATTGCGCCCCCCCCCCAAAAAAAATACAAAAGTGTATTTTTATAATTTTTGCATGGTGTACAGTCTGGAAAGTACCCACATGGCAAATTCCAAGTTTGTTGCATGTCGGGAAGTATGCTAAACATTTTGAACAGACACACATTCACAAATTTGCCTTATATATATACTTTTATATATAGAGAGATATATATATATACAACGTGTCTCTGAAGGTATCACCAATTGTGAAATAATTAAAATTATATAGCAGCTTGACCTGTGGAATAGCAATGTTGCCTGAATGCTCTGTGTGCACTAGAGGTTTGTATAGGCCAGGGGTCGGCAACCAAAATAACAATTAGAGCCATTTTGTTTCGAATTCGGAAAAAAAAGCTCAATATTTCAAGAGCCGCTTTGCATGTGAGTACGAGACGGTGGGGGTCCTTAATAAACAACGGCTCACGAAGCAGTTCCTTACAGAGCCACCGCATGCGACTCTGTTGGACACGTGTAAGCTGAGCGTGATGAGACTCATATGTTCATACTACCAAGTGTGTGTGTGTGTGGCTTTTGTGTGGACCAATATCAGTGACGATTATCTGAACCGGTCCCGGGCCTCCCCTAGGTTGACTCAGTCTTAAATTGTGCGGTGTGTATAAACATCAGCGCTGGGGAGACAAAGTCGACTGGGCGTCTTGCTGGCCACCCACTCTCTCGTGTCCCGTGCCGGCCTTCATAGGTGCTCGCTAACAGCACTTGCCCCAACGGTCTGTTAAATGCTATATTGTGCAGGGAATATATGTCTTTATGGACCTAATTCGGACTGATTGTAGAATTATAATTCTTTAATAGTGGCTGATACCTTCATGAACACCTTGCACACTCTTTCAAGTGCACCTTAAAAATCTCATAGTGGAGCTTGATGGTCAACTGGCACAAGCTGATACAAGATGTTTGCTCTTCAGAGTCTCATTAAAAGTAAAAGTGATTGTCCTGCTCAAATCGAGCATTTAGGTGGTGCTCATCTCCTGTCCACAGCCCCGAGGCAGTCGAGGAAATTCCACATTCCTATGGTAGGAGTGAGCGTCTCCACAGAACAATCAATGTTGGTTGTGGTACAATTCTTTATCGACCCCAGAGGTATAACGACGATGATGAGTCAACTCCAAACCAGGATGTGAACTTGCAACCTTCAAATTGCGAGCCGTTCGCTCGATCGCCGTGTTTTTCTGCAGACTTCACCAATGAACTCGATGTTCTCATATAAGACGTGGGAAAACGCTGAGGCTTAAAAATGCACCTGCATAAAGTGAAATGTGCTAACACACCTTTAATAACACCCAAGGCCGGCTCACCTCCCCAGTGGACCATAGGCTCTTTGACAGGTGTTCACAATTGACAATGCAATTGTAAATTTATTGCAGTGCTTCGGCTGCAGACTAACATCGTATTTCATAGCGTAACCTCATTGTAAATTCCTCCATCAGAGGACATCGGCTGCTCGAACTTTTTTTGCCCATCGCAGGCCACAGGTCCAATTTGATTGAGTGTGTTCAGGTCACGTGCAGTTATTGAGGCAATTTTTTTTTACGAGTCTTACATGCTGCTTGCATTTGGCCAGGACTGGTGTCTGCGTGTTTCATACACCATTAGCAGCCCTCATTCATTCAGACGAGCTGTACTCTGCCAATTAGCAGTGTCCATGGGGCTCAGCCATTGATTGTAATTGATGCACAGTGGAGCTGCTGGTTCATGCTCGACGGCGGACAATCTTTGATGGGTCGGTAGAACGCAAAGTCAATTTTGTCGGCGGATAACATCATGTCGGGTCGGTAACGGACTCGGTCAACTTTTTTTTCCGTGGAGCAAAGTTTCTCGTCCACATTGCCACCGAGAATGGCTTCACGTGACTGGCAGTATTAATGTGGATAATGGTTTCTCAATTAGGGCGCCTCGCGAAAAGTTTTGACGAATAAAGTCTTGAGAGCTGAGAATTGTGCTGCCACCTTCTGGCCAAATTCGCAGCCCATCATGCCGACAACACCCATAACGCCTGGGTGGTCATCCATTCAATTACCAAGCCAGGTTCATATCTACTTAGCTGCTGAGATGCAAACGATCGGGTCCATTTATATGGTGATTTTAGATAATTACATAAGTGGTAAGCCCTTTGGAAACGTTTTGAGCATCGGTCAGGCTTCATGGGTCTATAATTGGCGATTACATTTCCCCCCCCTATAATTACAATGATGCCAATTATATCAGCGGGAAAACCTCACTGAGGCTCAAGGTTATGTTACAGCAGGGTCTTGTCTCGGGTTGTTTTGCCAATATCATGAACAAAGTGTTTGGCTTAATGCACGAGGTAACAAGAGAACCCGGAGAAAAGGATCGCATTGCAAGGGGATGACACTCAGCGCTCATCGACAGATCGTCCCAGCTCCACACCTTACAACACCTGGCAAGCTCTGGTGGTCACCCATCCAAGATTCATGACATTTGGTGCATTTAGGGTGATTTTTGTTGTAGGTATACATCTATAGAGTATATATATATATACAATGTTTGATGTATAAGAAATAAAGTCATAGTATATCATTGTCTCCCCAGGCCTCAGCATCCATTTCCAGCATCTACAATTATTTGGTCAGTGACAGAGAAA
This sequence comes from Lampetra fluviatilis, assembly GCF_964198595.1. Classification (NCBI taxonomy): domain Eukaryota; kingdom Metazoa; phylum Chordata; class Hyperoartia; order Petromyzontiformes; family Petromyzontidae; genus Lampetra; species Lampetra fluviatilis. The sequence goes on along the minus strand of NC_136323.1, from coordinate 8,026,177 downwards.
AAGCAGCGAAAGGCAAAACGAAACAAAAGCTGAACAGTGCACAAAGAAGCATGGAGAGGTGCGCCCTTGGAATTGCACTGAGAGAACAAGGAACACGTGGATCACAGGAAAAGAATAATCATTAATTACAGACATATATACAGGGACACTCCCGGTTTACATCTTTGACGTTGTTTCGTAGACACGTCGTCACTCGATTAACACCGCGACCCAATTTGCGTCGCCTCAACCTCCCACACTCACGTCGTTGACAGCGTCGTCCGCCATTTCTCCTTATCCGTCGCCTCTCAGCCTTCGCCGCTTCCACGCGCTGCCCTGTAAAGGGCTTCGATTGACTTCGTTTCGATATTCGTCGTCGCAACTTTCAGGAACGCCCCCCCCCACCCCCCCACTCCCGACGTAAACCGGGGTTAAATTTCGATGTAAAGCTTTCGTGACTGCAGGGATTCATCTTCTTGGTTCTTTCGGTAAAGTCACGTAGAAAGGAAATAATAAAATAATAAAAATAAAACATAATAAAATAATTCTCACGACATTCATTCATTCAGACGCTGTCTTTCTGACAGACCTGTTCTTCGCCTGAGGACGGCTGCTTGCGTTGTGGCCGAAACGTCGTGAGAATTATTTTATTATGTTTTATTTTTATTATTTTATTATTTCCCTTCTACGTGACTTTATCGAAAGAACCAAGAAGGTAAACGGGGGTGTTACCGTATCATGTTAAGAAAGGTAAGAGGCCCTAGGGCAGGACACTTGAAGGGTTAATGGACAGTGGTCGAGACTAAGAATGGAGTGGCAGCCAAAGGTGTGACCAACAGGACATCCGCTGCAGAGGTGGAGCAATGAAATCAGCTCGTGCGCAGGAGCGAGATGGATTCTTGCATTCAGTAGATCTTGGCTGATGCTCATGATGAAGGGAGTTTTTCTCTTGATACGACACTCACTGTAGGTTTGCCGAAAATGAGGACTCATCATCGTCAGGCACTCCAGAGGAATTGTAAGTCGAGTGCCGACCTTGATCGACACGGTATATAGGTATGCATGTAATGGTATGTTTATTGAACTTCTTTCGCACTGTATGTAGCCAACCGTGCTTATCGGAGGCACCTCACGGGCTTTGTCGCAGTGCAGCTGAAGACCACTGACATGTATATGTTAAATGAGCAATAAATATAGACAAGGCCGTAGCCATGGAGTCAACATTGGGGGGACCAAATCTTCCAGGGGGTCTGGGAGTCCCCCCCCAGAAAAAAAAAATCTAAATTTAAAAACGAATTTCCTACCATTTCCTGCCTAATATATAAAACATTCACCAACACATAGGATGGACTTTTTATTTATTTTTTACAATAATGTCTAATAGTATATTGTATTACATTGCTCTGTTTGTTTTGTACCTTTTTTGTTTAATTGTATGTAATGGCAGAGATTAGGGATTAATAAAGTACAACCATAACCACAATCATATTAACAGAAATCTATTTTATAGCAATATATTGGGGGGGACATTTTGGGCATATTTTAATATTGGGGGGATATGTCCCCCCCCGATATATTATAATTACAGCCTTGCATACAGATGATATTTTACTTTGCTGAGTGGAAAGACTAACAAACTGGCTTTTTCCAGCATGCAAAATGTCCCGCTGGCCAACAATTGTCAACCGTCAAAACACATTTAACATGAAAGGCAATGAAGAGTACACTCATTTAGAGCAGACGCGATTTAAAAAAAAAATAGATTTATCCGAAACAAAGCGAAAATGTTCTCCTCTTTGCTTCCCGCTAACCTCCATTCCGACATCACGGTTGCAGTGCAGCATTGTGGTGGTAAATGTGAGAGATATTACGCGGCGGTGGCGGTGTGGTGACTGCTGTGCAGGAGATTGCAGAGTCAAGTGCGGGAGCCCGCCCTCCAGCACCTCTGTGTGCATTTAATTAAGCTGCTTCACCACATTTTTTAAAGACACTCTTTTATTCTTGGCACGTGTTTGCGTGTTGTTGTTTTGTGATCATAATAGCAAGCAAATTGAGTAGGTTTAATGTTGCAGTAGCACCCCCCTCCCTCCCGTCAGACTGTTATGTTTTCTTTAAAAAAAACACTACCATTACGTTTTTGTCTTGGGGAATTGAATTCTCGTCCACGACCATATTGAATTAACCGTACGTATACTTGTTGTGTGTACAATAGAACCCCTCTGAACGACCAACCCTGTTAACGACTAATCGCTTAACGACGGGCCTCCATTGGAGCCCAATGTGTTCGCTTGTGACCATTCCCCTGTTAACGAATAATCGCTTCACCATGGGCCTCCATTGGAGCCCAATGTGTTCGCTTATGACCAATCCCATGTTAACGAATAATCGCTTAATGACCGGCCTCCATTGGAGACCAATGTGTTCACTTACCGACCATTCCCCTGTTAACGACGGGCTGTTGTAGGTACAGTAAATATTAATCAATGTATTGATTCACCATTTTTCCTTTCATATTATGTGTTTATAATGTTGTTAGTATCTTTGTGTATTAATATCCATCGTTTAAACATTAGAAAGTAAGTTTTTTTTGTGTGACAAGGGGAAACTTTAGATGCTTTCGGAACGAAGTAACCCGTTGACATGTATTTCATAAACTCGCTTAACGACCAAATCACTTAACGGCCGGTTTCGTGGAACCAATTCACCGTCGTTAAGAGGGGTTCTCCTGTATGTTGAACTTCTTTCGCACCATATGTAGCCAACCGTGCCAATAGGAGGTGCGTGGGGAATGACACCAACAGCAAACTAACACACAAAGAGAGGTTCAAAAAGCTGTCCTGGGATGACCACTACAGTGTAATGGTTAACGTAATCGACGTTTGAAACGATGGTTGCAAGTATTTTTTTAAAAATCCCTGCTGCCGCCTCAGCCGTTTCAATAAATACACGGCAATCAGTTTTACTGTTTAAAACTAGTTTCATAGCTCATCGGATTCTTCCAGTCCAAATAAAGATTCTGATTCTGTTAGTTGGTCGGGAGGAGACGTGTGGTAAAGTGTGGGTACTTTCACCTCGTCTAAGATGTCTGGCCCGAGTAGAAGAGTAGGCCAAATACCCCCAAGAGGGGCTCTCTATAGTTCCCCGTAAAGGAAGCGCATCCCCCAGCAGTGGTGTTAGCAAGCAGCTGCAGGGCTGCACATTTACCCTCTTGCTGTGGGCTATTTAACATTATCTCCCTGCTCAAAGGAGTATCCAGCATTGGAAAATAAACATTCCGATGAAGGAGTCAATCTTTCAATGGCACGGTAATCGTTCATTGGACACAAATTAGTGCTCATTTTTCAACCCTGCAGGGAGGACAGAATGAGTAAATGGACCGAGCCTTCGTAATTAATGTTTCCGAAGCAGCAGTTGTATCAACACAGAAACCTGGGACAGATTTTAAACTTGCCTGAGACTCATTCAGCAAAGTGTGGCCTGGTAGAGCGACACCTACATGCCCTCATGTTATATGGACTGGAACCACCAGGGAACGGTGGGCGGTACAAGCCAACGTAGCTGTTGGGTGAAGGTCTGTGAGGAGACACTCATTGTGACGAGCGGTTCTTCAGCTGTTATCTCGCTTCGCTATGAAGCCAGCGACCGGGGTTCAATTCCCAGCCACAGATATCATTTGGTGGCAATTGGTATATTGGGCCTATGTCCTGGGCCTCCCTTAAGTCAATTCGGCCTACACGGAGTCACTTTTCTGCGATCAGAAAATTATCTGAGGAGACAATGTTGGCTTGGAGTAATACCAACCACCTCCTCGTGCGTCATTCTGCCCTTCATAGGTGCTTGCTAATATACCGCATATATACACTAATGCACACACAAACCAAAGAAAAACCTAAGCCATATATTGCAATAAGATTCTTGTTGTTGTAGACAAAGGGTACGGCGTGGTTTTGTTCAACTGCTGAATGCTGGCGCATGACTTTTGTTCATGCTCTGCTTAACTCATCCTCTCAGACCCCATAATCTCTTTGTCTGTCTCTCCTAATCTCTTGCGCTTTCAATTTACTTGTGCATATCCTCGTGCGTTTGCTTGCATCTCTCCTCTTATCCTGCCTGCCTACACGTGAGGTTCGCTTCCCTTTTTTCCATGTGCTTTTCATTCCGCAGAAAGGAGTTTGTATTTATGATCCGGTACAGATGCACTTTGGTATTTTAGGATTTGGCCTTTAAGAAATATTCGCTGCCAGTTGTTGCCCAGTATTTAAATTCGACTGCATTATGATTACTGTCTTTATTGCAATACTGTCGGTGGACTTATGCTGTCTGTATTTAATTGCTGTTTAGGTTTTTGCGGTTGTGCTGTATACTTCTCTGATGTGTGTGGCACCGCATGTTGTTGTTTGGGAGAGCGGTGGTGTAGCGGTTAGCGCTGCGCTGCGCTATGAACCCGGCCACCCGGGTTCGATTCCCGCTCATGACCACCAACACCAGTGACGATTATCTTAGCCGGTCCTGGGCCTCCCCTAGGTCGACTAAGCCTCAAATGAGTACCTGGTGTGGTGTGTAAACATCGCTACTGGGGATACAAAGGTGGTCGGGTGTGGTGCCGGACACCAACCACTTCGTATACCGTGCCGGCCTTCATAGGTGCTCGCTAACAGCACTTTTCCCACCCAAACAGTCTGTTAAGGCTATACAGGGGATCTTTGTCTTGTTTGTTGTTTATCATGACTTGCTTTGTTGTGTTTAGTTTGTTGTCGTTCCCCCGCACCTCTGATTAGCACGGTTGGCTACGTACGGTGCGAAAGAAGTTCAACGTACATAATATGTACGACGTCTGACGTTTTGCTCCACGTACAGGGATCTTCTTCAGGAACTGAACTATTCGAACAACGCACGGTACAATGCTAAAACAGATCAGAGTTTGATGCATTTTCTGGCCGTAAAATCCACTGATGTTGTTCAATCAAAGGCATTCATTTTCTCATTTATTTATTGTTGCACGGCCGGGGGAGGGGGGGAATGATCAAATATAAAAAGGTGGAAAAACATTAATGCTGTTTTTGTTTTAATCAAACAACGTATGATCACTGACGAATCATGAATGCAATTTAAGATCAAAGACACGTGCAGAAAAACAAACAAAATAAAATTATCTATAAATGTTCATAATCAACATAAAATGGCGCTAAAGTTTGACATTGTAAAATGTTTGCTAATTAATGGCAGTGATCAGTTACCAACACATATATTAGTAATCTTTTACAATTGATGATGTCATATTTAACAACATTTTAACACAGCAGACGTCAGTGAAATTCGAGTTATTTTTTTTATTATGTAGCTTGCCTGCTCTATCGTCAATTCTTTTTCATTTTGATGACATTCATCTTACAAGATATTGATTGATACGGTTAAACACAATGCAGGCAATTCAGATATCTCAAAAGAACATCTTACGTGGGAGCTAGAGGCTTTTTGAAGGTTGTTTGAGTTGGTTCAGGTGCTCCTTACAATTTCTGAAAGTCAGGATTAGAGTGAGCCTCCCCCATATGCCTCTCCCCCACAACACACATCCCCCCTCCCACCCCACTGCTTCCCAAGCCCAGAATACATTGAATGCTGTGTTTTTTTCTCCTTGATAACATTAGTGTGAACGAGGCAGTTAACAGATGCTTGCTCAATCGTAGTTTATAATTTGGCAGATTACATAAACAGCGCCGCCGATTCACGGTATCCCAATTGGTTTAAGTGTGATTAATCATAGCAGTTAAAATGTTATATATATACGCTAATGCTAATTTGAAGTATTGACATTTAATGGTCTGTACACACACACACACACTTTCGTGGGAGTTTATATCAATTGCGTCATTTTATAAACTTGAGTTTTTGTCAAAAGTGACAAGGAAAATTCCAGACCTACCTTGTGTACAATTCGAAAGCAAGTACTGAACTAGCAGCAGCAACGATTGCCTATGGACTTGGCACAACTAACACGGTTGCAAAGGTTGCTATGTACTTGCGGAAGATATTTACTAAAAAACACTTTGAAGAGTCTGGCAGCCTCCCTATTTGCATTTGCTGTGTGGCCATCTGACTTCCTGATCTAAAATAGTCGATACATTTCTGAAGCCGACTTGCAATGACATCCAAATGTTTAAGGTTCCGTGCAATTCGAGGCCATATGAAAGGACAACGTTTGTCAGTCGATTTAATTTGTCTCCGACTTAGCATTCGAGTTTTCTCCGCTGTAGTCTGAGTGTTTTGTATTCCGTAGAGATGCACAGCTTACATAAGTCACTCCGTTGAAGGATTATTTGGCCATTTATAATTTCCTCTCCTGATTACTTGGCAAACTTTGGTGAAGGCCTGACGAGGAGCCTTCTCAAACTCTTCTTGCCAGAAATGTCTTTCTAATCGTCTCTCCTCCAGTAGTGTGGATCTTGAACACGTTTATTAGGACGTTGTCAGTGGAGCTGTTCCTCACAAGAAATAAAGTCATCGCCTAGTTTTTCAGCTCAGAAGCTTCTTATCTCCTCTCCTCTCGGCTATTTCAATGACTGATTTGTATCCACCGTAGTCAAACTTCGAAGTTCCTTCCGTTGTCCATATACTCGCATTCGTTTAGGTTGACGTTCGTCTCTTTGACCGCATCCGCTGCACAAACAATGGCAGACGCGAGGATACCTGACGCACACATGAAGAATTAAAAACCCTCCAGTAGTGTGTGACTGTGGCCACCCAGAACGGACCGTGCAACATACAACGACGCAACGTCTGATGCGTAAATACGAAGGAGACATCACAGTGATGCACTCCTCCGCTGCTCCTGCTGCGGTTATCTGGCTTGACCACCTGCATGTGAAATTGTCGATGTTGCTCTTCATCTACAACAACCACATGAAAGGAGAAGTAGAAAGAGAAACTTGCAAGGGATGCAGTCGGCCTTTAAGAGGCTCTATTCGGTTGGCGTGAGGTTCGATGTTGCAGCATGTTGTAGGTTCCGACAGAGCAGGTGATGGTTTCAACAGGGACAGGTTCATCGGAAAGCTTTGGTAGCAGTTATGGTGGAATTCGTGTGCTCCTCGATGCACTCATCAGGTCGTTATATTATTCACAGGTAACCTCTATCATTTGCCAAGATCCTGCAGGTTGAGGTAAGGCGCTCTTCTTCCACCTCCAACCCAGCTTATATATATATGCTAAATTCCTCTTGATATGCAAATTATTTTGTCAAGGCGCTCTTCCCCCCCTCCAACCCAGCTTAAAAAGACGCTCCAAGCCTGGGGTTGTCATTCAGACTCTGTCTTCTCGACAGACCTGTTCTTCACCTGAGGACGGCTGCTTGCGTTGTGGCCGAAACGTCGTGAGAATTATTTTATTATGTTTTATTTTTTATTATTTTATTACTTCCCTTCTACGTGACTTTACTGAAAGAACCAAGAAGATGAATCCCTGCAGTCACGAAAGCTTTACATCGAAAAAAAAGAATTTCTTTCTTTCTGTATTTAACTTATTCAGTCTTGTTTGTTCCTCTCCCAATCGATGTGCTTGCTCTTTCCTTCATTCACTCCAATTTATTGAAAGAACAAATACTAATAAAAAAATTATGACCTCTTATGTCAGAAAATGTTGGACGAGTGCATTCACACTGCCTGTCCACACAAGCTGTAAAGCAATCTGTAGAAATGTTAACACTGCCGCTGATACTAAATCTACTAAACGCTAAAGGCTAATCGTATGTAAGCACAATAAACATGTATTACTAAGGATACACACATTCCATAACCTGGCACATAATCTTATGAAATAATGTACGTTAATATAATGTATTGCTCCTTTGGCAATGTTAATTATTTACTTTTCAATAAAGGAATAAAGTTTTGAAAAGTTCGGAGTCAAGAGCGTGAGTTGTTGGGCACCGGTACACCAGTTAACAGCTCCCAGAGGCTTGCAAAACGGCTGAAATTAATTCCGAGAGTCATTTATCTCGTAACCTCAATGCGAAACATCACAAACAACAATTACGAAATAGCGTGAGCTTGAAAACAAATTAGTTTTTGGGTGAAACACCCACCCCTGTCTTATACGCATTGACGGTAAGTCGTCGCTTTATGCGTTTTCACATGACGCGTTCTCGTGGTAATGCATTTGTGCACGTTGGACTTCCTTCGCAGACAACAACGCTGAACGCGCTTTGAAGGGGAGCACTTTTTCTCAGAGCGTAGCGCGGTCGCTGTACTTTTTTTTTGAGCTGCGTGGCTGAACAGTAATGGCAATTCTGGATGCACGCGTGGGATTACACAGCAAGCAGCATACTCTCATCTCAGTTGCCCCAACATCTCACTGAGTATGCGTACATCGTATCTCGCTTCTCCCCCCCCCACCCCCCACTTTGTAGATGATTTCTTTACGGGGAAATTGTTTTCGCTTGATGCGTTTTCGCTTGATGCGGCACTTTTCAGGAGCGTATCTGCCGCGTTTAAAAACGGGTTGAGATATTTGGATGCTGTTTGTGTGTCACGGACAAGAGTAAATGTCCAAATGTGTTGCCCATGTGTATAAAAGCCACTGACTTCGACAACGAAGGATTCCTGTTGGGGAAATGCCACAAATTCCCTGCAACTACCCCAACTCCTTCTTAACCACTGCCACCTCTTCTCCTTACACTTCACCATAACTTCACCACCACTTCTAATAATCCACTTTTTATTTTAACCACAATCATCTTTTAAACAGTTTTTATAACTATCATAAAGCACCTTGGACGAATGTGCTATGTAAATCTGCATAAGGGAAGATATCACTCATTGTGTACCCTAAAGAGACCGCTTGGGGTTCACCTACTAAATATTCAGCCAAGAAGAGCAAGTGCATGTCAACATTTGCAATGTTGATTTTTTTTTCTTGTTTGGAAAACCCTAAAGCATAAAAAAATGTACCAAGGAGATATGGAACTTGGAGGGCATGGGCACGCGGTGGGAGTGGGGACGTGGGGGGAGAGGGGCGGGGGTATGTGGGGGGAGTGGGGTGGGGGGAAGGGGGAAGTGGGGGGAGGGGGGCACACTAGGCCTACATATCCCAGGGACTGAAGAGCATGGCTGTTGACATGATTATTGTTATTTTATGGATGTCATTAGTTTCAGTTGTTTTTATTCCCATTATACAATCACATATATTGTCCAGCCCAGACAAGGAGATGTTAGTGGGTGATTACAAACTTGGGTCCATAATTGTGAAGCAATTTAAAATCGTAATCGTGCATTTAATAATCTATTTAGAAGGAACGTGAAATGTTCCGTTGAAATGATTGTCTGAAGAGGCCCAATTGAAAGCATGGAAACCTATAACTAAGATTGGATAATGCGATTTGATGGATGGCTCTTAAACCTCTCAACAAAGGGCATTCATATCATCACATTGAGAATGGACCAAAAAAAATCGCAGCTTAGTAGCGCCATGACTCATTTTGTTCTTCTGCATAGGCGCATGTTCCCTGGCAACCAACTCGGAGTGATAACACACAGATGAATGCCCTGAATCCTCGGTGCATTGGATGTTATCTTGGCGCGAGTCTCCAATGCCGATTACATAACGCCCATTGTAGGGCGGACTCCTCTCCGACATGAGTGGAAGTTTGAATGTGGCCGGGCAAATTTTCACAGACTGCAGCAGACTCTCTGACCCTGTTAAGATGCAACTCCGAGCAGAGGCGTAGCTAAGGGGGGGGGGGGGGGGGCAGGGGGGTACATATGTCCCCGGGCGCCAAGGTAAAGGGGCGCCAAAATGAGGCTTACAACGTTACATTATAACTTATTGCGGCGGGCGCGGCAGCCTGAAACTACTGCACAAATCTACACCTCAACCTAAAAGTTAAATATCCCGCCACACACAGCCTACATGTCATGTAATTATATTTTGGTACGCGCGCCTATTAAGAACTTACATGGAAGAACGTCCCAAACAACAGACAGGCGCAGTCTTTCAGCCTTAGTCACTGGCCTGTTTTTTGGTGGCGGAAACTACGACATGATGATGAACTTGTTGACAGTAACGGGGAAGATGAGATAGAAGAATCTTCTGATAGAGAAGCTGAAAATACTCATTATGATGCTGTTCCTGCTGTACTAAGGTTTCACGATGTTGGCTACTTAGAATATGATAAAACGACAAAGCTATCGAAAATATCACAGCCACTTCGCAATGAAATGATTACTCTCGGATCCTTGCCTTTTCAGCACAAACAATCTATCATCAGTATCCAGAGAACGTTCAATTACATCCGCATGGTATGAACGCCGACTAGCGAATGAAGAGGAAGTGAATCGTTCGTGGCTATTATATTCACCAATCAATAAAGCTGCTTACTGTTTCTGTTGTCTATTATTTACATCATCGAGTTCAAACTCACGAGCTTCGTTTGAGTTAACAAACGGTTTCAACAAGTGGAGAAAGCCAGAAAAACTAAATTCTCATGAAAACAATCCTAGCCACCGCACAGTTTATATTTGTTTTTCTCTCGTTCAACAATTCGTTGCGAAGAGTTAAAAAAGCTGTGCCCATCACAGTAAAGCGGGAGTCTGAAACACGCTGGAGTGCACGATCAGAAGCTGTTAAAGCTATCTATGAAGGACTGGATGAACTAGTAGGGCTGCTAGACAAATTATCGGAGGACGTAACTATGACGCCTGAAACCAGAAGCGATGCAGAACAGTTACAGGCATGCCTATTACATTTTTACTTCATAGTTTTATTACATTTCTGGAATGTCATTCTTGGAAAAATTGATCGTGTTCAGAAGCGCTTACAGGATCCTACTATGAATTTCAAGGAAGCAGCAACTGATCTTGAATCTTTGGAGCATGAATTTGTCAAGCTTCGTGATGATTTGAGCCAAGTTGCTGTAGAAAACGCCAAAACAAGATGCACAGCCTGGGGGATCGATGTGGACAGAAGAATTAGATTCCAGGAGAACTGGCAAGAGATGCAGAACTTTCAGCAGAAGAAGAAATTGTGTTCGTTATGAAGAGCGTATTTTATCGACTTCAACAGGAGATGTCAACACGGTTTTTACGACTAAAAGACCTGAACACAAAATTTGGATTTCTGCTGGACGTCAAAACTCTTCTATCCGACACAGATGTCGATGCAATTCGTCGAAATTGCACAGATTTTCGAAATTTCTATGACACAGACATCAATGGCCACGAACTTTTCACAGAAATTGGAGGTTGCAAAATGCTGCTCAGTAACCGGAATTAAGTTCTACCAGAAACTCCTTTGGATCTTCTTGGTTTTATTGTGTTTTATGGAGACGACATATTTCCGAATTTGCGAATTTCACTGCAAATTTGATTAACAATAGCAGTTTCAATTGCAAGCTGTGAGCGGTCGTTCAGCAAATTGAAACTTATTTTGTCGCATTTGCGTGCTTCAATGGGACAAGATCGTCTCAGCGATCTTGCTCTTCTTAGCGTTGAAAGAGAAACATTGGAAAAAAACAGATTTTGATTACGTGATTGACTAGTTTGCGACAGTGAAATCAAGAAAAATTTATATTTTGTAGACAATGTCAACCAGTCTACGACAGTGGCTGAGTGAGCCATGTAATATAATTTCTATATATTTGCTTCTTTAAATACAATGTAATAGGAAAATGTGATTAAACGGGGGGGGGGCGTCAATTTTATAGTTCGTCCCCGGGCGCAAAATATCCTAGCTACGCCTCTGACTCCGAGTGTGCACCACCCCTCTCGCAGCAGAAGCTGCAACTGGCCGCATCGTCTGGCACGCGGCCCGGCGCACGAGCAAAGAAGCAGCCTCTTCGGAAAGAGATCTGAACGTGTGCAGCCTTGTCAATGTTGTTTGTTTCATTTCTTGCTGGGTTTTTCTCTCTCTCTCTGTCTCTGCCTCCCTCCCATCTTGCCCCGTTGGACATGTGCGTGTCCATTGTCAGTGTCGTATTGCGGTTGGCATGGGTCCTGGTGCAAGGGAACACATTGGGGTTTGGGGTAAGTTTGGGGTGGGGGTGGGGTCCCCGTTACAATTTCCCTCTCTCATCGTAGCCACCCCCTCCCCAGGGCATCGGTGCATGCAGCCCGTGTGCTCCATTGCAGCTGCACCGCCTGCACACTCGATAGCTAAGCCATCGTACACTGTCAACCAATTCAGTGTTTTTGTTTAATCTTTCTGAGGAGTTATTTTATTCATTTAAAGCACACTTCTTTCATTGGTAAACTCGACGTTTGGTGCTGCTCAATTTTTTTGGTTATCATGACTGAAAGAATAAGATTAGGGTTTGCCCCTTTCTCGCAACGAAACAGGTGTTCGTTCTCTTTGGTTCTTTCGGTAAAGTCACGTAGGTAGAAAAATAATGGATCACGACGTTTCGATCGCAACACAAGCAACCGTCATCAGGTGGGACAACCACAGCGAGAAACAACTGCTGAAGTAGGCGAGAGATCTGCCGTGGCACGAGGTTATATAATGTAGTGTATAGTGTAGTGTATAGTGTAGTGTATAAGTGTAGTGTATAGTGTAGAGTAGTGTATAGTAGTGTATAGTGTAGTGTATAGCAGTGTATAGTGTAGTGTATAGTGTAGTGTATAGTGTAGTGTATAGTAGTGTATAGTGTAGTGTATAGTGTAGTGTATAGTGTAGTGTATAGTGTAGTGTATAGTGTAGTGTATATTAGTGTATAGTGTAGTGTATAGTGTAGTGTATAGTGTAGTGTATAGTGTAGTGTATAGTGTAGTGTATAGTGTAGTGTATAGTGTAGTGTATAGTAGGCCTCGGCAGTAGGGGGGGAGAGAGAAGGGGGGGGCAGAGAGTGGATCCCGCAGCAGCACCCGGGTCACTCTCTCCCCCCACTTTCTGCCCCGCCTCCTCCCTTACCCCCTTCTCTCTCCCCCCTACTGCCTATATAATTTTCTGCTCCCCCCTCCTCTTTTCCGAACATAGATGGACTCGTCCATCTGGCAACCTGCCAAATCGCTGTCTATGGTGCTGACGTCAGAAAAAACCGCCACTTTTTTCAAATTTTCTTTCTGTGGATTTCACACCTGATGATGATTGCTTGTGTTGCAGTCGAAACGTCGTGAGAATTTTTATTGTTATATATTAATATTATTTTGTTATTTCCCTTCTACGTGACTTTACCGAAAGAACCAAGAATATGTATCTGAAACCCTGTTTTCTTGCCAGGAATGGCAAAACCTACTTTTATTTTTGATACTAGCAAAAAAAAGGTCCCATAGACATCATGACAAAATGTTGAAATTCGACATTTCCATGGTGGGAGGTGGGGGGGGGGAGTCTTTCCATTGATTAACAACTGTTAGCTTCACCCAACTTGGCACAGCGTGCCCTTAATATTCGCGGGGGTTACTCCCGCGGTTTTGCGTATCCGCGAGACATTAAGTGCTATTGGATTTTCGCAGGGTTGTATTTTTAAAATGCATTCGCGGCCGTAGCTCGCGAGACTATCCGGCGAGGCGTTTACACGCCAGTGTTTAAGTTTACAGTTTACTCCTTTTATCGACCCTCGCGGGATGATGAGTTGAGTCCATCTCAACTGGGATTCGAACTTGCAAACTGCCGATTCTCAATCACATCAACCGCAGCGCCGCCTGGCTGACATTGATCTCGTTAATGTGCTGCGACAAAAAAAGTATATGAAAAAGAAATCTGAATGCACAGAATATTTTTATTTTCATAAAACTATCGACGTGTGCTTCTTACAAAAAATCCCCTGTTTAATTTTCTAACCGGGCTGCCTTATGTTGACCGTGTGTGTGTGCACATGCGTCACAACGTGATGTAACGGACCCACACATTGCTTCAATAAAAACAAATATTTATATTCGTGGTTTAAAAAAAAAACCCGTCGGTGATGCTTTATACCGTCTTCATCGTTGATGCAAATGTGCTTCTTTAAAACGCGTGGGGTTAAATGCATATTGTGTTTCAGAAACCAAACGCTTTATATTTCATTGATTTTTAAACCAGAGTTTGACCGTGCGGCTGAAAACGGTCCAAAGCTTCACCTTATTGTGCCAAATATAGTGTGTGTCCAGCTGACGTAATTGTTAATAGCATTGCTTTAAGTCTTGCTCTTAATTGCTGGCTAACAATCATAGCACTTCCTAAAGACACTTGCTCATTGCCATTAGCAGAAGTGGATTTAGCTAATCAGCTCCACTCACCAGTGCTGGCAAAGGCCATCTTCAAATGTGATCGCAAGTGAAGCCCTGTTTTTTCTTTCTAACGCCGAATAAAGGTGTTGATGGGCGGCGTGTGTTGTGTGCAGTCCCCATGTCTGAGCTTTGCCTCTAAAGAAAGCCTCACACTGCTTGAGGAACTGATTATCACGCCCAGTTGTTTGCATGTGGTAACGCTAATTATCTAGGGTTATGTTTTTTTTAGAAGCTATTATTATTGTTTTTGGGCAAACTACTAAATTGCCATATTTTTGGGTAATCTTTGGCATTTCACAATTTTGGGCAGTCATTCCATTATTGATTTTTTACTTTTGTCCTGTGTATTGCGATTTATCGGTTTCTGTTATTCGACCCACTGCTATTTTATGTGTGTGTCCGTCTCATGCTTGTGCCATTGTTGATGTGGCTTTTACCTCTTCTCAATCGCGCAATTGCCGGTGCCTCGCTGTTGTTGTGCTACAGCTATTGGGCAGCTACATGCAATTGCGGTTAAAGTGGCTTTCACAGTGGTGGCGAGTGGTGGTCCAGCGGTTGGCACACCATGATCAAAACCAGGCGAGTATTATCCGGGACTCCCTCTTCACCGATCCGCATTGACCAGCGTGGTAAAGTATGGTCAAGCAACCCCTATGACCGAACCGGTGTGGGGATGCTTTCATCCATCAGTGCATTGTTTGCTTCACATCCGTGCTTCGCGACTGCCTGCAGTGGAGGCATTCGTGTTTAGTCGGTTTCCGCAGCGTGGAATGGGCTACACCGCAAGGTAAAGGTGCAGCCCTGAAACTGCTTACTCACGCCACTGCTGGTGGAATGGCCTCTACTAGAGGGAGCTTAAGCTAGTCCCATTTACAGAGTATTTGGCTGCTATACATGTCCACGTGGTAAGCCACTTTTGTCGAGCTATCATTTATGGCGGGTCACTTCTGAAAAAGAGCTACAGTAAAACCTTGGATTTCGAGCATAAATTCGTTCCAGAAACGTGTTTGTAATTCAAAGCACTCGTATATCAAAGCACTCGTATATCAGTGCTGATCACGTGACGCTCGGCAGACAAAGCGTATACGTACTACTCGTATTGCAAACCTCACTCGTTTATCAAATTAATATTTATTTTAAATGTTTGCTCGTCTTGCAAAACACTCGCAGACCAAGTTACTCGCAATCCAAGGTTTTACTGTATATAGCGCGTTGGGCCTTACCTGGTCAAATAAAAAAAATGAGTTAGCAGTTGGTATGCTGGATAGCCGTCTTGGGACAGGTGGGAGTATCCACACTCTACAGCACCACACGTTACTTGCTGATCGCCAGCGCTCTATCCATTTACACTGCTGAGTAGACAGAGGCAGGGCAGCTGGGATTTGGAACGCGAGACCAGTTGGCTGAATCATGTCGTGCAGCATCCCAACCAATAAGCGCAGATTGAAAAATGTGGGGTAAACAGTCACGTGTACTTCGCACCTCCGGTTGGCACGGTCAGCGATGTACGGCGCGAAAGAAGATCGACAGGCATACGCTCAGAGAAGAAGACGGGGAACGTTTCCCTTCAGCGATGTCTCGTACACGGGAAGAGAGAGTAATGGGAAAGGTAGGGTAAGGGAAAACAATCACTAATCACAACGTACGAAAACAAATGTGCCTGGTTCATTTCGCAAGGCAGCATAACCCTAAGAGGACGTGTGTCGCCACTCTTTTCGGAAATTAATGTCACAGCCGTTATTGTAGAACAGAGCACACAGAGATAACTTAAACAAAGTTAAATATTCACCGAATACGTTTTTGTAAAGTAAGAGATTTCAGCGATCACACACTATTGAACAATAAAAAGCTACATAAAACTAGTCTAGAGTTACTTTAAAGAAAGCCTAAATATAAATTGAATATCTATACCAGTATAAAATTATAGATATTATTTCCCCGATTTCAATAAAACGTGATATTCAAAATGTAACATCGCAGTTGACTTTCACTTCAATTAATTTCTCAAAATAATTACATTCGTACGATATTTGCCAAATAGTGGGGATGGGTGCTTAGCATAACTAAGGCGTTGCAATATGCTAACATGCGATCGCACGTGAATATACATGGAGGAAAATATACTTTGTCGTGCAAATATTGCTCGAGTTGGCCCAACTAAAATTATACATGCATACCTTTTTTCCCCATAATTGGGTGTGCAGTTAATTTAAAGTAAACAGTGAAAATGTAATCCCTTGGTATTTTTCACATTATCAAGTCAGTAGACATTATCATGAAATTATTTTCTCGTGTAATGCTAGATCACCTGTATAGGCAAGATGACTGCATATTTATTTGTATTTTAATTTTATTTCTGTGCAGTGGTAGCATAGCAGTAAGGGTGCTGTACTACAAATCCAGCAACCCGAGTTTGATTCCCGCTCACGGCCTACACCAGTGGGCCTCCCCAGGTCGACTGAGCCATACATGAGTATTTGGTCTGATTTGTAAACATGTGTGAACATGTGTAAACATCACTACGAGGGGGTCAAAGGCGGCCGGGTATGGCGCTGGCCAGCCACCCCATCGTGTGTTGTGCCGGTATTCATAGGTGCTTGCAAACAGCAATTACCACAACAGCCTGTTAAAGCCTGTACATGCACTCTCTGTCTTTGTGTGTGTTTGTGGAGAGGCAGTTTGCAGAATGAACTACAATCCCTGAAATCTGAATTTGATACCTGGCCCTGCACAATAGTGACAAGTGTTATTTGATTTGGTCCTGGCCTTCCCCTAGGTTGACTCAGTCGTAAATGAGTATATTGCATTGCATACCTGCTGGCCTGGGGAGATAGACAGTGAGGCACGTTGTTGGCCTTACCACTCTCTCTAGCCTTACCAGCCTTATGCGGTAGACTTGTCAATAGCACTTTCTCACACCAGTCTATATATTCTCAAATGTGTAGAGCTTCCTACAAGTGTTTATATTCCCATATGTTACTGGTAGGAACCCACTGGTTCCACCCACTCACAGGGGATTATTGTGTCCGTCCGTCCGTCGTGCAGGGAGGGGCTAGTTGGGGAGGGAGGGGCTGGGTGGGGAGGGGAGGGTAGGGAGGGGCAGGGTGGCGAGGGTGGGGCTGGGTGGGGAGGGGAGGGTGGGGAGGGGCTGGGTGGGGAGGGTGGGGAGGGCCTGGGTGGGAGGGGTGGGGCTGGGTGGGTGCCCTTATAAAACTCAAAGTTTAGCTACTCACGCCGGCTTGTGCCCACCCTCACAGTCGGGAATATTTGGGGAATACACCACGCCGCCGTTGACCCTGCAGGCCATTGAGCGAGCAACCCAACGTTCCTACCAGCTCCCTCTGCAGGAATGTGGTTTTTTTTTGGGGGGGGGGGGGTATAATATGAAAAGCTCACAAATTTTGGTTTAAAGCAATGTTTTATCAGTCAGTAATTCTGCTCAGGAATCTTTTAAACAATAGTTGCTAATTAAGGTAATTGATCGAATGCTAATTGGGAATTAACGAATAATAGAGACCTCTGAAGTCCAAAAAAAGAGTCAACCTTGCTGTGCTTGATCATGACATTGTAATCAGCATTGTGCCACGTGGTTGCCAGAGGGATTAACTTCCACCATTGTTTATAAACTGCCCATCTGGCTGAACTTAATTACCACATAATTCATGTTTAGCTGGACAGCTTAAATTTCACATTAAAGTGTACGAGCGTAGTAGATAGTCCCTGATTTGGTAGTAGTGGCATGTTCAATTTGTTA
Organism: Lampetra fluviatilis; assembly: GCF_964198595.1. NCBI lineage: Eukaryota > Metazoa > Chordata > Hyperoartia > Petromyzontiformes > Petromyzontidae > Lampetra > Lampetra fluviatilis. The sequence continues at coordinate 8,008,249 of NC_136323.1, read as the reverse complement.
TTGTTGTTGTCAGCTTTTAATTTCTCACTGCTGGTCAATGGCCTCCCTTCCCCATTTCCTTCCATTCCTTTCTTTCCTTAAATTCTTGTCCAGGAAGTGGCCTCAAAATTAATTGAGGTCCTCTCACTGCTGCCACCTCTTCCGCTGTCTCCCCTCTGATTCGTTTGCTTCCTCTCGTGGTCTCCGCTCCGTAGCCGATTTTGTCTGTGATTGTCCCCCCCCCCCCTTCTTATACCCCCGTCGATTGTTCTCTTGCACGTGACGAGTGCTGCCCATTTTGCGCTCAATTTTTCTTCCCTCCACAACGACAGCGCCGGCGGATCGCTGTTCTCTTTCCCTCGCGCCTTCATTCCCTCACCTGTCCCTTGCACCTCGATACTCACTCCTGCGGCGTGTATCACACACACACAAATCCCTTTAATTTTACACTTCTCGCATTCCACACCGCGCCCCCCCCCACCCCCCCCCCCCCGTTCAGGGTTAAACCTGGGAGGGAACGATGAAAGGTCATGTTGGCGGCAGGGATTTCTTGTGGGAGCAAACGTGACTACACAAGCAGGGAGCCGTAATTTGACTTCATTTCCCCCCCCCCCCCCACACTGCACGCCACCAGTAATCTCAGAATCCGTGTGCCTTATCACGTTTTGCTTGACGCGCGCCTACACTGATGGGCACGCAGAGAGAGAGAAAGAACGAGAGGTTGACGTGAGCGCTTCGAGTCACTTTGATGATATCAGCAGGCAAAAGAAGAAAAAAGCGACTGCCATCGGCCTACAGCAGGAAATTGAGGAACCTTTCCCCGTGACACGCCAACGACGCATATCCCGCCAGGACCCCTTTTCAAAGACAAATTTCGTCGTTTGACACTTTTGAGAATGTTGTCAGCGGATCAAATCCCGTGTTTTATCTGGGAGAAAGAAAAAAAAGACGTCGATTCCATAATTCAGTTCACGTACTTTATCTTGTAATGATTTTCTGCGATGAACGGAGGTAAAGCAGCCATGGTGTGCGAAATTCGGCAAAAGGCTTCCTTGAGTTTGTGACTGTTTTGTCGCGATCAGCTTTCATTTGTGCCGAATGTGAAAAAAAATGTTGATGTCGAATGAAAGGTTTCTTATCAGCAGCTGGAGCTCTGCTGGATTTGATCTGAAGGAATGGCTGCTCAAAGGGCAGAGGGTTGATGGGTCGCCGGCACATTGGAGGATCCCACATCTTAAGCCCTGCCTTCACAAGGCCTTCTGTAACTCACTTTATTGCCAGCAATCAAGTGTGCTCATTCCACGAATTAATTATCGCAGTTTTACGTACCCACCGCCATCATCATCATCATCATCGTTTATTACTTGCTATTACGCCTCACACAAGTATGAAACGAGTCCCAAAGCGTCGACGGAATTAGGCAGCACAACTAAACAGTCCGCTGCCCGTAGGCAGCGCACACAAATAAGACGTCGCTCGCATATACTTCACACAACCCCAAGTATTCAAATAACTATTTGTAATAATTATTAAGTATGATTCCTCAGTCGTATGCAGTGTAATTGCGTCTCATTGTCAACAATTTTCCCAGCATGCTCTTTGGTTTTTTCGGTAAAGTCACGTAGGTAAAAAATTAAAATAAATTAAATCACGACGTTTCGGGCGCCACCTCTGAAACACACTTAAGCGGTGTGCTTTCGTTAAGTTGTCTCCACCTGCAGAAGGACGCTTGTGTTGCGCCCGAAACGTCGTGATTTAATTTATTTAAATTTTGTAACTTCGTGACTTTACCGAAAAAGCCAAATAGTATGAATCCTTGCAGTCACGAAAACTTCAAATCTAGAATTAATTTTACCAGCAACGTAAGTATTAATTCTACTCCGCAGATAGAGTGATTCACGGGCAGACATATATTTAAAAAAGCACATGTTAAAGTATGTACAAAGCAAGTAAATAAATCAGTATTTATTTGTATTTGTGTAAATGAATATGTATATGATTGTATCTAACCGGCTGTGACGGTCCCACCTGATGACGGAGACTTGTGTTGCCTCCGAAACGTCGTGATTTTTTCTTTTCTTTTCTTTTTTTATTAATTTTGATGTTTTACCTACGTGACTTTACCGAAAAAACCTAAGAATATGATTCCTTGCAGTCACGAAAGCTTCAAATCTAGAATTAATTAAAATGTTTTTCCTATCCATGCGTCATTCCCTGTATCCTTCTGTCTCTACCCAACAGAAGACATATCAATAGGCTCTTACCTGTTCAAAGATACCTATCTACCTATCATAGACACTGATAAACATCCATTTCCAAAGGGTTAGTCCCATTGAATGGTGTGCATTGTTTAGTACCAAATGGTAACCTTCTCAAGGTTGATTTCTTATCTACGATTCGTTTTATTGCACAAATATGTACGGAGGTTTGGAGTATCAGGGCTAGGTCAAAAGTGTCATGATAAACAGATCTATATGAATTATACAAAGGCCTTTTAAAAATAAATTGACACAGCTATGGAGAAGAGGATTAAGGCACAAGATTAAATCTTTGCATAATAGAGTATATAAATAGGTATATCTGTACCACTATCTCCCATGAAGCTACAAATGAAATCCCACAATCCTTCTTACTTAGCAGGAGTGGCTACCAATATTTGAGTGCAGTTCCAATACCCCGGTCTCCGACTAAACATTACAGGACCCTTTGTGAGATTAATAACAGAACAAGTACATATGCATCTTTCCTTTCAGCCCCATGGATTAATCTGAGCGCATTGGTTTAACCGATATTTATAGAGAACATAACTACATTGAACAATAATATTTTACAATAGCATTTTATTGATTTATTTACAGTTTATTTGGTATTACAATAAGATAATTGTAAACTGTTATGATAAAACAAAATATATTTTTAAATAAAGTGACAATAATAATGTGTAGCTTGTTGTCAATAATTGACTGCTGGATGAAGGCCTCTCAATGCCGTGTGATTCATGGGGGTTGTTTGACCATACTTCACCACGTTGCTCAGTGTGGGTTAAATTTTAGGAACGTAAAAAAACCGCTATTTTGTCTTTAAAACATTTGGCTTGACTTTCAAATGTTTATTTTGGGTGGCAGTCTTCATAAAACTTGAAAGGCTGCTTTCCATTGCCAAGTTTATCTTCTGAAAGTGTTCAAGCCTACTCTTGTTTGCCCCCCTTCATTCATTCATTCATTTTGAATCTCTCCAGTTTTTACTGAATGCCATTAGTATACATATTCTCCAAGATGAAAGTTGCATCTCTGCAACAGTTACTTGAGGTCAAGACCGTGTTTCTTACACAATTAAATGCTTCACGTGACAAAATTTATACGCAGTATTATATGATCCTGCCGCAGACAACATCTTTGATCGACTTGTTTTTTGGCGACATAGTTCCACCCTGTGTGAATTCCGACGTCGGGATTGCAGAGCAGCTCGTGAAGAAAAAAACGTCCGGAATATTCTGGCCGCAGTGAAAATTCGGCTGACTTGGGGTGACAAAGCGAATGGCAATTAGATGTATATTGCCCGTGTAAACACAGTCTCTATTTCTCGTTCTCACGTGACATTTGAAAAGCAACTGACAAAAAAATGATAACTGTAAACTGAGTTTGGCAATCCATTCGATGGCATGAGGAGTTCCTCGATGTGGAGTGTTCACACCTCCTGTGTAAGCGTACAATGGCGCAGTGGTCGGTTAATTGTGATGGAACACGGTGTGAGTGTGTCTTGTAATAGTCATCTGAGCTCAACGTTACGCACAGAATTGAAGAGTGTCTACATTAACTGTCCCCTCAGCGGCATTCTTTCAAACAATCCAGAAGCAGATCATTGTCAAATTCTCTCCAAACGAACGGGGTACAGCACATGGAGACAAATGCGCTCTGGAGAGTGTTCGGAGATTTCATTAAACAGAGTACGAGTGGTGAACGGTAGTTTTCCATCTGCCATAGCGCAGCATTGGCGGTGCAGTTTAAATGAAAAATGTACGATTTTTAACCCCCCGTTATACTACTTAGCATCGCCTTTGAAGAAGGTGCATAATTTTATAACATCTACACTTAAAACAAATTGCACGACCGCTGGTCAGAGATGGATTGGTGACTGGGGGCAGCACACTGGAGCACAGTACAGTAGAACTGCAGTGGGTTTTGCTGCAATTCCCTCCGCTGACCAAGTCCCGCAGCGTATAACGCCTCTCTTGCGCATGCCACTGCGGACCCCGCTTCCACCTGGGACCACGTGGTGCCCCCAATGCCCCAAAGAAAAATCTTCGGATCCAGAATTGGACCCCTCAGCCATCTCAAGAGCCACCACCAAATCTGATGGACGTCATCCTCGAATCACCGAGGAACTGCTGACGACGAAAACGACGCATGGTGGTCTCCCTTCCAAGCACTCTCCAGGCTCATCCCTGCTAAGCTTCCCAGAAATGATGAGATCGGGTGCACTCTGGGTGATTTGGCCACAGGCGAAATACAGCATATTTATATGCACAGTATATTTTAGAAATGTTATCATCATGGCGGTAATCATATTAATAACGATGAGTCCGATGTTTAACGCGCGCATAATCCGTGCGGCGAGTCGTTAACACGAGTGAAATAGGTTATGGGTCGCTTGCGTAGCAGTTTCGTGTGGGAGCAAAATTACTGTAATGCCATTCACAGCTGCTGACCCATATCAGTGTTAAACATGTGCCCTATGTTTTGATAAATGGCCATTATTAACTGTTGCTTCAGCACACACGAATGGAGTGTAGCCTTATAACCGAGTCGGCTTTTTTGTGTGCAAATGGCTCTAAGCTCATGTGTTGTTGTAAAATGCCACTTGAAGGATCATTAAATGTTTGTTTATGAACGGCTGTTATGGTGCACTTTTCGCGTGCCGTTGTGTTCCTGGTCTTGTTGTCTTTGGTACGCTCTTCCTAATTGTTATGATCTTTTAGAAATGGGGGGGGGGGGGTATTAGTCGGTACCACCTGTGGTGGCCATTGCTTCAAGTATCCCACCATGAGCAAAATGTTTTGGGTATATACCCTACTGTCTGTTTCATGCATGCTTCATATTTATATTCATATTCCGTGAATGTTTCATATGGCGTTCGTTTAATTACCCTTGAAATGGTACTTTCTATAATACATACGATGGTACCCTTGTTCAATGACATTTTGCCACAAAATGCTACCACGGTGACCTTGCTCTCACACGTACTTGTGATCTAAATATCACATGTTTCTAGAAAATCCTTGTTAGCGTCTGCCACCCTGGATGGTACCAATAAGACATTTGTGGGCCAATGGCTCAAAGAAGGCCACTATTCTGCTCCTATATGGCTACAGTTTTTCTCAGGTGTTATTTTGTTATGTATAAGGATGCTTCTGTGGTGTTACGGTTGGCATACCTGACTTGCAGTCTAGAGGTCACTGGTTAAATTCGATCTCCTGGCGCAGCAGTTGAAACAACGGTTCAAGTTTCCTAAATCCCTACCCCGGCTACTGCCTCAATCCACCCTGCAGTAGAAACGAGCATCGGCCAGTCAGCCAATCGGTAGGTCGCGTACGTGCGGTGGGGTGAAGTCTGGGGACTCCCACCACTTACAAGATGGCTGCCTGGCATAGAAGAGTCGGCAAAAATGACTCCGAGAAGGGGGCTATCTGGAGCTCCCTTGAGTGGTGGCACTTCTAAACTATATATATAAAAAACTGAACTAAAAGTAAACTACAACTATAAACTAAAACTATTTTTTATTTTACCAGTTAAGGCCCACTGAGCACTATATAGCATGATATAGCAGCTAAATGCTCTAAACAGATGTTGATTCTAAATGTGGAGGTAAAAATACGGAGGACCCGGATAAAAAATCCACACGACCACGGGGAGAGAGACACGCAAACTCCAAATATACAGCAGGCGTCAGGGTCAGGATCAAACCTACGACCTCCTGCATACCAGTCGAGCTGGTTAACAACTCGCCACTGCCAGCAGTGTTGTGAAAGCACCCGCAGGGCTGTACCTTCAATCTATTTTTTTACCGTAAGTCACTGGCATAGTGCTACGAATATCACAATACGTTACCATGTGCCAGTTGTTACATGGTCACAGCTAACCTACTAATTTATCTGAAAAGGGGCAGAAAATCAGGAATAGCCTCACGGTCTCTGACTCTGCTGTTCCTATTGCCTGTTCCTTTGTCTCGCCCTTGACATCCTTCAGCATGCTATCGTAAACAACATCACGCAAAAAAGTATTCTTCTAACCTCGATCCTTTACTCACAAAATCCAAATTGCATCGCAATTGCGTTTTGTAAATTACAGTAGCTTATAATATTCTCACAGGACGAGTGGCCCTGTCGGCTTAAAACTTGGAGTTTTCTTTGTATTGAAGTGGTTTGACCGGAAGAAAGCTCTATTATAAGGCAATTTTGTTGGCCCATTAGTAGTGTGTTTCACCTCTTTAATGCAGAGCCAGACTTTGTTTTGTTGTTGTTGTTGTTGTTGTTTTACTCTGGCTCATCATATCACACTGCATTCCACAGAGGGAACAGTGATTCCCCGTGAATCGCTCTGATCGCCTTCATCTCTTGCCAGATGCCTTTAGCATGTCGCAAACCCATGGCGTGCAAATTGACTTAAAAAGCAAAGTCAAATTCGTGAAATGGGAGCGTGCGCCTAATTTTTTACATCGCTTGCCTCGAGCGTCAGCTTGTTTCTGCGCACGTTTCAAACGAAACAAAATGTATTTGTGCGGGGAAATGCTGCACTGGGTATCATTACAGGCAGAAGTTCTGCGAGGAATGTGTATATGACCCCGAATCTTTAAACCAAACAATTGCAATGGACATTGTTTGAACCACTTGCCGTACCGGGAGCAACCTGACTCCGTGATAATTTGTACACGAAGACACTTTGAAAGACATACGCATCAACAGTGTTTGTTGCAAGGAATAACTGGTTGCCTGACATTTGAACAGCGGGAAACGGTGTTTTTCGATATTGCGCTATACTTATGAAAGCAAGTGCTCATTTTCTGCAGAAGTTGAGTATCTGAAAGGCATGCTTGGATATCAACCTGTTTTGTGAAGGACATTCCAGCAAACACAAGGCGCTGCACATTATGCTGTAGCTTTACCCTGTATTTACTTTGTAGGGGAGCCCATATCAGCAGGATTATTGAGAGTCCAAGACTCATCAGATGATCTACGGTCAAGCCGCGGGCTACATTGACAGCTCTCTTTCATGTGACGCTCACATCTCCATGTCCCACATCTGCTTTTACCCTTTCATCCTTTGCCTTCCCTACCTCGTGTTCTCCCGCTCACACCCACCTTCACAGCAACCCGTATTTTTGTGTTCGGTTTGATAGTTGAGGATGATTTATTATTGTTTATATTATATATTCGGTAATTGTTATTGGAGGTTGTTATGCATAGTGGTCACTCATGCATGCACTACGGTGGCAAGATGTTAACTATCTCGCCTTGTATACAGGAGGTCGTGAGTTCCGATCCTGACCCTGCGCCTCTTGCATATTTGGAGTTTGCATGTTCTTCCCGTAGTCGTGTGGATTTTTCTCCGGGTCCTCCGGGTTTTCCCTCCACATTTAGAATCAACATCACGCGTTTAGAGTATTGTGGCTGCAATACATTTCCACGCGACAAGCCACTACGTGGAACTGTCATTTGTGTCCAGGTCGCTTCTGAAAACAAAGTAAATAGCTCAGCGGGCCTTATCTGGTGAAATAAAATGAATCGTTGAATAATTTAAGTTTTGTTCCTATCCAGGTTTAACCTGCTTAGCTTCTGAGAAGTGACAAGATGAGGCACCTTTCCGATGTTAATATTATAATCAGTGATCGATGCTTTGACAAACGGGAACAATGTAGTTTCTATTTGACCTCTAACGTTTCTTCGCCCTCAAATGTTTTCTGTGATACAATTTAACTGATTGCGGGAATAATCCGATTGTGAATGCGTTTGATACGGGCTGGGAAGATTAGACGATTAAGAAGATTATAATGAAGATCCACCAATTTTGGTGGTCAATTGCTTAGGCCCCTTTAAAAATAACCTCCACATTGTGCCTTCCGAATGCAGGAAACCCCCGATAAGCCACGTCCAGTGGGACATGGCTGATGATGATGATGCCGACAAGGTCATGAAGCCCCACGGCATCACCTCCCGTCCAGTGGCACAGATGGAATAAAAAAAAATCGATGTTCCAGCTCTAAGTTCAGTATGGCCTCTAACTCACCTTGTTTATTTGCTTATTTATATCTACTAATGATTTTAACTTGTATCACTTGTAATTTAAGAGTTTCTTCATGATATTTGACATTTATATTGACTTGAAATTGTGCGATTTTCCATACCTGCCCTTGTACTGAATATATTTAGTAACCCATGGCCTCCATTGATGATTTTAAAAAAAATAATTATTATCAATGGACGCTCGCGCATTTACCTGTTTGTGTCTCTCTTAAAAATGTTCGATATCTGCTTCCATCCTGACCCTGAACCAGACTTCAGTCACAATTTGGTAAAAGTTGTTCAAACAGTTTTCAAAATAAAAAATAAACTAAACTAATATTGAATTTTACTAGGTATGGCCCACTGAGCTATATAGCTATTTTACAGAAGCGACCTGGCCACAAATGATAGCTCAACGAAGTGGCTCATTACGTGGAAATGGAAAGCAGCCACAGAGTCTAAACGCGTGTCGATTCTAAATGTGGAGGGAAAAATCGGAGGACCCGGAGAAAAATCCACGCTACCATGGGGAGAACATGCAAACTCCAAATATAGCAGCGTCAGTGTTAGGTCCGAACCCACGATCTCCTATTTACCAGGTAGTTGACATCTCATGCATGAATGATGCTAAAGAGTGGCCCAAAAAGTCAGGACACAGAGTTATTTTGCGTATTTGAACACTGGTATTGAAATATTAAGTTTATTATTTAAGTTGATCGTTATTGATATATATATTCTTCTTCTTGCAATGGGGTTACCTCAAATACGTAGTTTATACATCTTGACGAGCAACCCTGAATGAACTGAGACAATACCTAAGTGATGGATGTTCACAGACTGCAAGTGTAATTTATTTAATTTTTTAAAGTCCGACATTCATTTCAAAAGATAATTCGTACATGCATTCATGTCAATGGAAGTCAGTTTTAACATTTGTTAAAATACATGTGTCCTGAACATTTGGCAACCGCATATACATATATGAATTTGCACAACCACCCGTGTTGTTTACGTGGGCACGGCAGACATTTCAGATCAATGCTTTCAAGGGGGATCTTATTTTAGACAGAACACACCGTCTTAGCCGTTTGGGTGCTTGTTGGCATTTCAACCTTTAACGGCGGAATTAGCTTTCACCCGCCAGCAAAAGTAAATTCCATTCGGTGTTGTTTCTACGCCGCTAGGCCCTCTGTTCTGTAATTTTCCGCAGTGCGCTGGGACATTGGTGGGCGGGTTGTCATCCACAGTAATTGAATGTCATGCGAGTTTATTTGTTCCGTTAACAAGGCTTTCATTTACTCACACAGAAGGTCACACTGGGGCACGAGAGCACTTTGGTCAGCCGGTATGAACTGTTGTATGATGTTACGCATTAATTTGGCCTGCGCAGTGTCATTTTATGTGTGTGTATAGAAAATCAACAATCATTACCTATCCACTATTGGTTGAAGACCTCCCCATGTTTGTGCCATTATCTATGGTCTATATATACAGTGCATGATCCCTTTTTTAAAAATCTATATTGTTTATTCTCGCATGAGCTGACACGGTAAGGTTTTTTTTTTTTCAAAGATTGTTTTTGGTCTGAATAAATGCGAATAAAATCGGTGACCTTATCTTAGCGCATAACAAAAATTAACTTTTTTATCCACCAAAGCCACACTGGGTCGTAGAACTTTTGTTTCAGGAGGGTCTTCATGGCACATTGAGGATTTTTATTTTAGAATGTTTTTAGCCAATTACAAGGTCGCACTCATTACACACAAAGTGCCAGACACAAATTAACCCACAATACCTTGCTGATCTGATGAGTTTTCAATCTCGATGATTTAAAAGTGCTTAGCTCCTGTGGCTTCCTAATATCGGAAGGAAGAGCGTTCCAGACAGCCGCCAAAGCGTGTCTATAAAAGTGCCGTGATGCGGTGACCGTCTTCGTTCGATGGCTCGACAGATCATGCCGCTGTGAGGATGATCGGAGTTCACATGATGGTTTATACTCCTTGACGAGATCAGATAGGGATTGACAGGGCAGGAGCTACGGAGGAAAGGAGGGAGTATGTTTTTTTCTTTGCATTCTGACCTCAAGCATTGTGGCTAATGCAGGCATGATTCCGTGTAAAAGGTTTCAGTTTGGTGTTTTAACATCTTAACATCTGTTTTGTTGCCAGAAAAAAGGGGAAAAACCTATTATCAGGAAAGGAGAGAGTCGAACAAAATGGAGGCCTCTGCTCAGCAGTGGAAAGTTTAAACAACAACAGCAACAACTTCCCTCTACATCCTTTAAAGAAATAACAAAAGGCGTAAAAGCAATTTTGTGAAAATGTAATTGGTAAAAGGACCAACAATGCGAGGTCACTATAATAATCTACATTGAATAGCAGCATTCCCGTTCAAGTTATTTGCCCAGGGTCAGCTGTAAAGAGTTTGGTTTTAATTTTAAGTTTGAGACCTTTGACTGAATAACTCGGAATCCCACCCGATCTCCTCAGATTTTTCAAGCTAAGGAGGCCTTAAGCCTGGATAATTATTGAGTGGGTGACATCGTGGTCAACACAGGGCAATGCAGCAAACCCCACACGTTGCACTGTACTTCGATGCTTCCACGTCTGTTTATGCCTGCCTTCACTAGCCCACACTGACCAGCATTGTGAAGTATGGTAAACAAACAAAACAACCTTACGACCCAAACAGGCATGGAGAGGCCCTCGTCCAGCAGTGGATTGACATGTAGCACATGGAGCTTTAAAAAAAGAGATGACCACTGACTTTAAACACTCTCCGTGATTGCGCGTGTGTTCATTTTCCAATAATCAAGCTCAACCGTCCCGTGTCTGTTGTCATTAGCGTGGCCCTTAAATAAGTAACATCCTTCCGCCAAGAACTTATTAACGCCAAATCACCGAGACGATAAGGAGCTCATTCCACACACTGGGATTGATTTAAAACCTACCCGCTTCCCTGTCCCTCCCTGTACACTCACCACCACTCCCACCTGATTCCCTCCGCTGTTTCCCATTAAAACTTCGACATAGGAACGGGAGGGGGAGGTTCGCAGACGCTATTCAAGCAAAGTAAAAACACCAAGAGCCAATGGACAGCAGTAACAGCTGACGGAGGCCTAAGCCACCAGCTTTTTAAAAGACCGAGGACTTGAGTTCAAAGCCAGATGGTTGCCCCCGTTACTCAAAGGAGTCTTCTATGAGCTGCGCGGGAGGTCGGGTGGTGAGGGGCCCGGTGATGTTCGTGGGTTTCGTTGCTGTTTTGCGAGGGGGAGGGGCGGGTGGTGGGTGGGGGGGACTCTCTCGTTCGCGAACGGGCCAAGGAGCCGAGTGACTCCTCTGCGGGGCACGTTGGGCGCGTTGTTAATTCGTGACTTGATTCGTGGTGTTTAGCCCTCCCCCCCCGCCGCCTTTTTCTCGCAGCCTTGTTGTCTATTTGTCAATGCGGCACCTGACTAACGAGCGCAGTCAAAGTAACTCTTGGACGATGATGATGAAAAAATGTGAACAGCCTCGAAGCGCGCAGCTTCACTCCCGGCTCCCTCCACAGCTCCGTCCCCTCACTCTCATAAAAAAATGTCGGGAAGCGAACGGCCTGGCCCCTTTCAACGTGGCGGCAATCGTAAGCTGCCTACAGTATAACACGTAGAGGCTTACGCCATAATATGAGTGGTTTTTTTGGGGGGGGCGCACGACAAATTGCCACGTTCTCTTTGCGTGACAAACCTTACGAATTCGGCCTGCCCAGGACACGCCGGCAGGACGATGTCGCTCGGCTGGCCTGGGAACGCCCGGGAAATCCCCAGGAAGAGTCTGTGTAATAGTAGTGTATAGTGTAGTGTATAGTAGTGTATAGTGTAGCAGTGTATAGTGTAGTGTATAGTAGTGTGTAGTGTATAGTAGTGTACAGTAGTGTATAGTGTCGTGTATAATGTAGCAATGTAGTGCTGGAGTCCGTCGCCACGGAAAGGGAGGTCTGGACCGCCACAACTCTAAACGCTGCCGCCGCGACCCTCACCAGGACAAGCGGTTTGAGAAACGAACGAACGGACGAAAATAACAACTGACAGGGGGTGAGAGACTAAAATGTGTTACGGAGTGGAGAAATCGAGAGAAGGAAAGAGAATCGGAGAAAGGCAGCGGGAGAGGTGGCAGCAACAGCAGCAGCAGCGAGCGAAATCAAATAATGTTGAGGCCACTCCTGGATAAAAACTGAGGAAAGGAAGGAATTCTACTGAACTCTATTACTACCACACGTTTTTATTTTACCAGGTAAGGGCCACTGAGCTATATGGATCTTTTTCAGAAGCGACTTAGCTACAAATTATAGCTCAAGGAAGTGGCTTATCACGTGAAAATGTATGGCAGGCGAATACTGTCAACGCGCACGATGTTTCTAAATGTGGAGAAAAATACTGGAGGACCCGGAGAAAAGTCCACGCGACCACGGGGAGAACATGCAGACTCCAAATATATAGGCTTCAGGGTCAGGATCAAAACCACGACCTCCTGCATACCCGGCAATGGAGTTAACATCTCACCACCCTGGCGCTCTCAAATAAATTCATGTAAATTAGTCATGTCCTTTCCCAGCAAAAACAATAACAGTGCAAGATTATCAACCCACTGCTGGATGAAGACCTTCCCATGCCTTTTCAGTCACGGGAGTTTTTTTCCCCAGCCATACTTCTGTAATGCGAGTAAGGACAGGGTCACGTGAGTGTGGGCGGAGTCAGGGTCACGTGCGAAGGAGGAGGAGTCAGGGTCACGTGAGGGGGAGGATATAAGGGGAGAACCGGAAGGGGATCGGGAGTGGAGACAGAATAGACAAGGGAGAGGCCACGCGGAGTGCTGGCGAGGAGTGGCGCGATTGCCACGAGGCAGGAGTCACGGCACCGTCGGCCAGCGGTGTTCGTGGAGCAGCGGGGGTGTCTGCAGAGTGTGCGGGAGCACACGGAGCAGCAGGGTGGCTGCTGTGTGTGCGGAGTCACACGGAGCAGCAAGGGCGCTGCAGAGTGTGCGGAGCACACGGGCAGCGGGGTGGCTGCAGAGAGAGAGAGCGGGAGCGGAGGACTCAGACGACGTGCGGAGGCACGAGGCGGAGAAGACGCGGGTCGGAGCGGAGACATCACGGGGTGCGAGCAAGAACCCAATAAAGGACACGGAAAACAACATCGGCTGAGAGTCCTTTATTACACTTCACCATGTTGATGAGTGTGTGTTGGTGAAGTGGGCAGGTCCAGGACCATTTCAGGAATCGGGCACCACTGATGTTAGCCTTGGCCGGGAATTGAACTCGACTTTACGCCCCCTTTTACTGCTCGAAATTGCCCACACAATGAGTTTTTTCAAGCGGTTGCTTAATTGTTTGGGATTAATTAAGTGAGTTTGCCACCCTTCGCCCCCCTCCCTACCCACGCGAAGTGTTTAAATGAGAAGTGTAATGAACACTTCTGACGCAAAGACCAGCAGCAACCCACACGTCAGGCAGCAGGAGACCGCTACTTTGGCACCCGCTTATGGCACTTGCGCAAAGAGACAAAATCTGCACTTGTAAATGGGAGCGTGGGTTGCGGACGTCAGTAAATCTATTTACACTGTTTTTTTTCTTCTTTGTAAAACAGCTTGCGTTGAGCTATGTTTAAGACGGTGCCGCTATTATATGTCCCTAAAATACGCGTTCGCGCAGCCTGTTTAACCTCTCCACTTGTCATCTCACTCGGCTCCCTTCCTGGTGAAACCCTCAACGTTCCTCTCATTCCTCTGTTGCTGCCTCCCTGAGTCTGGAATTTCTTTCTTCCTGGCCATTTGTGCTGCAGACGCCCCCCGCCCTTCTTCAAATCAAGGCTCAAGGCCTGCCTCTTCGTGACCTTCTTCCTCAATAGAGTAGAACCCCCCTCTTAAGGACGATAATTGGTTCCATGAAACCGGTCATTAAGCGATTCGGTCATTAAGCGAGCAAAGGAAATACGCGTTAAAGGCTTAATTCGTTCCGATATTATCGAAAGTTACCCTTTTTCACCCAAAACACGTACTTTATAATATCTAAACAATGGATATAATTACGTAAAGATACCAACAACATAAACAACTGGTTTACCTTCATATAATTTATTAGAACGCGATTTTCCCATAACGCGGTGTTCTTCAGGAACGCAACTACTGTATCGTGTTATAGGAGGACACGACTGTACGTGTGTACATATAATTGAACGTCTTTCGCACCGTACGTGGCCAGCCGTGCAAATCGGAGGTGGCCATTGCACCAGCGGCAGCATTCCCAACTCACAGAGTAGTGCCGATATTGGCTTCTAGTTCCTGGTGGGTGGCCACACAATGCTTGACAAGGTTACCTGTGGGATTGAATCGGGCGATACGAGAAATTATTGTTTTCACTTGCAGCCCGGGAATAAAAGCGTGCTGACATTGTACCTTTCCGTGCATGCGTTTGTTGTATGTATGTATGTATGCATGTTGAACTTATTTCGCACCGTACGTTGATGATGATGATATACACCGTACCTGTCAACCCATATGGGTTACTCCGTATTCTTGTACGGGGAAATTGAGTTTTAAGGTCCATACGGCGTACAGCCGTTTCAATGCGGGCACAAAATGTTTTGTCTATGTGTTTGTGTTTCTCCCTTTTGATGGGACTTTGTAGGATGAACGTTTAAATTTATAAGGGGCACAGGGTGACCAATAAGGTCTGAATTGGTCTGTAATAAGGTAGGCAGCACTGATAAGGGGTTGACAGGTATAATACATATTATTGGGTCTTTCGGTAAAGTCACGTAGATAGGTTCAGAGAAAATAATCAAAAATAACAGAAAACTATGACGTTTCGATCGTAACGCAAGCGGTCGTCTTCAGGAAAAGGGGGGGTTATCTTCTAAGGCAAACTGTTTATAAGGGTTTGAAATGGGCGTAGCCCAAATGTCAGCAGCCAATGATATGTAAGGGTTCGGCAGCCAAACCGACGGGCTGCTAGGTGAAAATTAGCATGTTAAAGAGAGATTAGCATGTCGATTTAAAGCTTTCGTGACTGCAGGGATTCATCTTCTTGGTTCTTTCGGTAAAGTCACGTGACTTTACCGAAAGAACCAAGAAGAGAGATTAGCATGTTGATGGAAGATCGCAGAGCCGCAACCAAGGGGTCGGCGCGCGATGTGACTGTGAAAGGCAAGCTTGAAATGGGCATAAAGCACAACTAACATCGGAAGGTGGTTGGATGGGAACATCATAGCCAATTATGACTCAAACTGGTTTATAACGTCTTTCCAATGATTGCTCAGTTTGAACTCATCTTTTCGGTTGAGATTGTGTCTGTGTCTATATATGGATGGCTTCATGAACGAATCTTTGTTGATAGTCAATGGGCTTACAAAGTACCTTTGTCTTTGTGAAATAAATTTCGTGAGCCCACTACATTAAAACAAAGATCAGCCACGGCCGAGTTATTGGTCCTACTGTGTTTCAGATCTGCCTTGTGTTCACGAACACGGTCCGACACATGTCGTCATGGCTGATCATTGTTTTAATACGGTGGGCTCACACGAAATTGATTTCTCTAAGACGAAGGTACTTTTCAAGCCCACTGGCTATCAACAAAGATTCGTTCATGAAGCCATCCATATATATAGACACAGACACAATTTCAACCGAGAAGATGGGTACAAACTGAGCAATCATTGGAAGGACGTTATCAACCAGTTTAAGTCATAATTGGCTATGATGTTCCCATCCTACCACCTTCCGATGTTAGTTGTGCTTTACGCCCATTTCAAACTTGCGCTTACACAGTCACTTCATGCGCCGACCCCTTGGTTGCGGCTCTGCGATCTTCCATTAACATGCTAATCTCTCTTTAACATGCTAATTTTCACCTGGCAGCCCTTTGATTGGTGGAAAACGAACCACCGCCGGGTTGGCTGCTGAACACTTACATATCATTGGCTGCTGACATTTGGGCTACGCCCATTTCAAACCCTTATAAACAGTTTGCTTTGGAAGCTAATCTCCCTTTTCCTGAAGACGACTGCTTACATTGCGATCGAAACGTCGTAGTTTTCTGTTATTTTTTAATTATTTTAGTCGAACCTATTTACGTGACTTTACTAAAAGACCCAAATAATATGAATTCCTGCAGTCACGAAAGCTTTAAGTCAAGGTATAATACATTTTCGGTTGGGATGCACAGTCGAGATCCCAATTAGGGGTCGATGCATAGTTTATAGGTAACACTTAGCCATCTGTGGCTCGGCACTAACCACCATGCTTGCACCACGTTGGAGGGCAGAGAAACTCTCGCTCGCTCACATTAGCATGCGTATGACGCTAAGATGTCGACGTTTAATTACGATAGCTTCACTCGCGAGTTGGATTTTACTTCATCTGTCCTCGTCTGTTTCTATACCAGTGCAATGATCACCCTACATCCATTCACAATTTTCTGTCACTCAATTTTACTTCGAATGGTTTTAAAAAAAGTTATTTGTTCGTCCCCCTCCACTTCGGTTCCCCCCTCCCCTTCCTCCCCTTCCTTCCTCCCTCGCCCCTGTCCCTCTCCTTCCCCCAGTCTGTTAGCTACCTTCCACGGTACCACTTTCCCCCTCCCCGATATGAATCTTCATGCCACGCCGTACGCGGTCCCCCACCTGCGGCGAGGAGGCAGTGTGCCCAACGTCCCCCCTTCGCAGGGCCCTCTCGCGCCGAACTCGGGCTGCTGTTCGCGGAGTTTCTGTTCACCCCCCACCCCACACCTTCCCGTTCTGTGATCAGCGTTGTGTACCGCTCTCACGTTGAGTTGCAATTAAACCAAATTAAGTTATTTGTCCCAGTCAACTTTTGCTCTCTTGGGAATGTATTTAATGTAGCAATGTTCATGTTTGTGCACTTTTTTCGTTTCCCTGAGGGACGCAGTTGTTTTTGCTCTAATTTCTATTTTCCTCATTGTTGTCCTTGGGTTTTTTTACATTATTGCCCCGAACATTTATTTCGAATAAAGATTAATGAGTATTTTTGTTCTAACCCGGGTCACGATTGTGGATGAGACTTACCTTGTCTCTTGAGTTCTCACCTAGTTAAACAAAATGAACCTGAAACTTTAGTCTGGTACTTGCGGGTAAAGCCCGTTCACATTACAAACAACCACGGGCCACATTTCAACTTCGGTCCTCTCCCATGGAGCTCCATCCATTCCGCATGGAGAATCAGGCCAAGCACACACGCCACAAAGCGTGCACAGGCACACACATCAAAGTGCACACAAATAAAAGATCCACCGTTATGGCCTTTATAAGTTATTGGGGCAAGTGTTGTTGACGAGTACCTTTTAAGGCGGGAATGTCGTGCGAGGGCGTGGTACGGCTAGTACCGTGGCCAGCCGCATTTGTATCTTGGCAGAGCCGAATCTTTTTTTTCGCATAATCATTTCTGTGGAATGTGCGCCTATCAACGAGTTCACAAAAGTGTGAAAGCAAATTATAAGTACGGATTTGGACCCTTGAATCTTA
This sequence comes from Lampetra fluviatilis, assembly GCF_964198595.1. Classification (NCBI taxonomy): domain Eukaryota; kingdom Metazoa; phylum Chordata; class Hyperoartia; order Petromyzontiformes; family Petromyzontidae; genus Lampetra; species Lampetra fluviatilis. The sequence continues at coordinate 7,990,478 of NC_136323.1, read as the reverse complement.
ACCGTTGTAATAAAAAAACAAGATATGATATGATATGCATCAATAGCTTTCGAATTCAAATATAATTCGAAGTGAAAAATAAAGTGGTTCAAAAACAGTATTTATTTCTATTAAAATATATATTAATTATTATATTTACAGGCAAGATCAAATTATCATTGCTTTGTCTGATTCCTCATTAATGCCAGAGCAGTTGGCAGACATGGTCCAAATCCATCTCTGCATGGACTCTGTTGAACCAGGCACTCTGCCTCCTCTTATTTGTGTGCGCGGATGTGGCAGTATTCTCTTGGGGTGGGTCACTATGTGCTGTGTCATGGCCTTATTTCCCAGAATTACCCACACATACTAAATTTGCCAGGTTGTTTCTTGTTGAACACTTGCCAAGGCTGGCTACCCGTATGCCGAGCTGCCAGTAATCCCCATGGCCTAACATTTCTTCATATTTTTTTCCGCATGTCAAGAACAGTGATGATGGTGATAATAACAATGGTACCACCATTGGCAGTCATTCATTAATATACGAATAGATACAAAATAACTTTTCCAATTTGCAGTTCATATGGAATTACTAAAAGCCTCATAGGCAATGCTTTGACATAATTCCAAGCTACACTATTGTTTTAATTGGTAAGCATTGAAATGTGTAAAATGAAAAAAATATAACGATAGCTTATTGAAATTAGAGTGACATCTAATATATATTGTTATTCTGCAATAACATCGTAGACAAGATATTACACTGGCCATGTTTCGCATGTCATGTATAACTTGGTTAAATCTCTTTGATATTGATATGATATTTTCTCATGATTAATTTTTATAGTATTATTATCACTTTTATTGAAAGAGTTGTCATTTTTATTTCTCAGATGTTTGTGGATGAAGAGGTTAAGCAAAACTTATAATATCAGCTGGTGTAAAACATTGATCAAAACGGAGCTAATTTCATTAAAATATGATGTTATGAAATGAATCCGATTGAAAGTTTTGGTGGAGCGATCTCATGGGCGTAGCGTTGGCATCACATTCAGCCCTCAGGCTATGTGCTGTGCATTTCCACCAACTCCACATTCCTTGCGTTCCAGGCCAGTGTTTTTTTTTCATGAAAAAAAATAACTTCATAAAGAATTTATGGGGACATCTGTTTGAATTGGAGGAGGACTTTCATTTCTCACACGTGAAAACCCTACGTGTGCAGAAGATAAAGTCGTAAATTGCACTGACATTGCATTTCTTAAGACAATAACGGTGGAAATTTGTTACACCTCCAAGAGCTCGCTTGCTTATTTTTTCCGCACATTCTGTTTTTATGTAAGAATGCTTGCTCTTCCGCGTGCCTGGGGGTTCTTGTATTAACGCGCGCGTGTTCTTGTACTTGTGCGCTTGTGCGTGCGTAATGGTTATGTCACGGCACTACAAACCCATATGCCTGAGTTTGATTCCCAACCGCAGCATACACTTGCGGGCATCCAAACCGGTTCTGAGTCCTCTGCAAGTTTGGCTCAGCCTCAAATGGGCTACCTGGTATGCTGTGTAAAACATCAGCGGTTGGGGAGACAAAGGCAGCCATTCGTGTTGGTTGCCACACCACCGCCGACATGAATAGGTGCCCAATAGCAGCACTTGCCCCAATAGCCTACGTAGGCTACACAGAGGATCAGTATCTCTGTGTACGTAAGCACAAAGACATAAAAAACCCTATAGCCTGAACAGACTGTTGGGGCAAGTGCTGTTAGCGAGCACCTATGAAGGCCGGCACGGCACACGAAGGGATGGGTGGCCTGCACCACGCCCGACCACCTTTGTCTCCCCAGTGGCGATGATAACACCGCACCAGGTACTCATTTGAGGCTGAGTCGACCTAGGGGAGGCCCATGAACGGTTCAGATATTCATCACCGATGTTGGCCGTGAGCGGGAATCGAACTCGGGTCGCTGGGTTCGTAGCACAGCGCAGTGACCGCTACACCACCGTGTACGTGCACATACAAACAGACAAATATCCCCCATATAGCCTTAATAGACTTTTGGGGCAAGTGCTGTTAGCGAGCACCTATGAAGGCCGGCACGGCACACGAGGGGGTGGGTGGCCAGCACAACTCCCGGCCGCCTTTGTCTCCCCAGTGGCGATGCTAACACACCGCACCAGGTACTCATTTGAGGCTGAGTCGCACACGTACGCGCGTGTGCACAGGCGGACTTGCCTCTGTGGCGTCGGTCGTGCCTGCTGCATGTCAGCGTAGAGGGTGGGAAGGGTTGGGGAGGGTGGTGCATTGCCGGCAGCGGGGAAGGGCGACGCGCTGCACTGCAGGGGGCTGTTGGTTCACGAGCAGCTTGCTTTGGAGGTCTCGCCTGTCAGACGTTAATTAGACTGAGTAATTTATCCAGCCCAGCCTCAAATGACTTTTGCCAGGTTAACGTGCCAAGAGGAGCACAGAGCCGCGGCCACGTGCACACGGCGGCGTGTTTTGTTTTGTGCACTCGCCAGTTACGGGATTGCGTGCCTTTTTCTCCCCTGCAACCCTAATTGGCTTTGACAAATTGGGGAATCGAGGTTCAGCAGGTTTTGCGTTGCTTACTTCAAAAGCAAGGACAAGAAAAAAAATGTGCAATAGATCATTTTATTATTTCATATTTTTATTCACACGTAATAGCCATACTCTGTAACAGTCGTGCATAAAAGTGCGCCTTGGCCACACATATGCGCTGAAAAGAGGCTTCCTTGAATTGTTTAATGGAAATTCTAATACCAATGTCGACATATGCTATCTTGCATTCATTTAATATACATTTGTATGCATGCATTAACTTCTGCCAGCTTATTGCATGACTTACAATTTTCACGTGCTATTTAAAAGAGATTCATCTGAGGTTGGAAGTCTTTTTACATACACTGTGGAGTGACTTACTCCCACCATAGGAACATGGAATGGGCGCCAGCAGCTCAGGACGAACAACGGAGAATGCTGGTATTGGGTGAAATTGTGAACAATAGCCATATCAGATATTAGTGCCTCTAATCGGCATAACCATTGGTTCTCTTGCAGCCTAAAGACTCAGTCCCTACAAGTCATGTGGGGCAGTTTGGCGATTTCCCATGTGTGCGGCATTTGAAAGCCTGAAGACCAGAATTAGTCATCTCGTCGACAATGTGTTCATCAAGGAGGTTTGTTCCATATCCGATTGGCAGAGTGAAGGAGTCTACTGTCCAGGGAGCAATGTTCTGGCAACTGGGGGCGGGAGGGGGTGCACACTGCCTGGATGGTCATTCAAGCAGGGGCACACTGTGGGCCATATTCAGAGTCCGCAGCTCAGCTCTGGCTCGAGTGAGCCGGATCAAACCCTTGGTTAACATTGAGCCAGCTCTGAGCACGGGCATTAGCGATGGTCAGGTACTCAAAGAGCTGAGCCTGAGCCGAGCCACAGTTGAACCGCCGCTCACTCACAGCCTGCATCACCGTCGACAAGTTGTTGCTGTCAGTCTCGTACAAAATGCACACCAATCACTGCCCCCCCCACAACCCAGAGGCTTTCAGACCACGCTTCCACCCCCATGTGAAAGACGCCGCAGTAGTTTACACAGATATTCAGTAGATCATAAAGATAAACATAAATGGTTGTGTTAATTGTTGGCGTTTGGCAATAACAATGAAGATAACATTAATGCTTTACAATAGTGGGCCTGAAAAAGTCATTCATGTTCTGGAAAGTTGTTTTGGTTTCCATATCAATGTGTGATTCCGATTAACACGGTTGGCTACATACAGTGCGAAAGAAGTTAAACAACATACATATATTCCATTGAGAGTGGAATCGGGGCCTTGGAATGACCATGAATTGTATTGTTCATTAAATGGGAGTACGTATCATCATCCAATTAAATTGTCCTATTCAGATTTGGACAAATGGGTGTAAAAAGTGTAGAAATTCATGGAATTATTTTACAGGCACTGCATTTTTAATTAATATGTCCAATCTCCAAATATTGAGATTGGCAAAATGTCACATTGCCAATATCGCCGTATCATTATAAAAAAACTACTCATAGATGTTTCACACTTACTAGGAATAATAATAATGAAGTTGCCACACTGTTTGAAATTTTAATGTAGATGGTGTATTTTTTGCAGAGAAAAGGCTTAAGAAAGCAAATACTCCACACTGATGAAAACCATATGCATTTCTTGATTTAATATCCTGCCATATACTCCAAGTATTATTGTACCAAACACAATTCTTACGTGTGGAAATGTTCTGTCCAGGTTGGGAATTCAAACTATATTTCCATAGCAGAGCAAATGACATTCAAGACATATTGTCATAATTTTTGCTGAATAAAAAATATGTTAATGGTTAACACGATCAAATGCATTTAAAATTAAAGCCTCTTTATAAATTTTGATTAAGAATCGTAGTTTGAATGCATGGAGCTTGATTGCAAATTCATGGAAATAAATGGCATTTAATAATTTTTATTTGTTTAACACTTTTTTCAGTTCGGCCCTGCGTAGACATATATTGGCTAGTTCCATCGAGTATTTTTTGCATGGAGGCGGAAATTAAAGAGTGCTCAGAGAAAACCCATGCTTTAAAGGGAATAACATTCCGAGTTCTGCACTAACCGTTCACTGCACAACCTCTTTGCTGTGGACACTTTACTGGCCAGCGGTACAGGCCTCGGTAGTCACCAGCCCATTCGAACCAAACTAACCACCTGCGACACAATATCTTACGGGATTCAACTTTGCTTCTCATTTTCCACCTCATGCGTGATGAGAGATCCATGCATTAATATCTCCGCTCTATTTTGCAGCGTTAATTTAATTGCTGTTTGCTCTGGACCAAATCGCCTTGAGAGTCAGAGAACCAAGGCAATCTCTTAATTGCATTCGGCATACGAGCGTTATACGTTCAGTGCACATCTGACCCAATGACCGAGAGTGTTGTTCACAAAGGCGCCACTGTACGTACTTGTATGTGTGTATGTATGTTGAACTTATTTTGCACCGTACGTAGCCAACCGTGCAAATCGGTGGTGAAAAATGAATATGGGCCAAGAGATAGCCCGAGGCCAGGATGGACTTTAACATTGTATTGCCACACTTTCAATAACTGGAAAATCCAAATTCATTTATGGTGAGTTACAACACATAAGCCCTCTATCGAGGAGGGCTTTGCAGTCTCTGTATTATTAATATAATCCAAAGTGCATTTGTTCACATGTGTGCTTATACAATACTGGCTCTCACAATGTTGAAGATGGTTTTCCTTCAATGATATTTGAACCGAATCGATTATGCACATCCTGTAGATACCAATGCCAGGTTTCGTGCGGCATCTCTACGTTTTCATCTTCCTTGTACCCATTTTGCTGGAGATTTTTTTGGGTTTTGAGAAGGCATTTTAACCAAAGCTTGCACACCACATTCAGCGGCGCACAAATTCATGCCATTATTGAACAAGCTAAAGCCATGGGCAGCGAGAATTTATCTGGTGAATGCACACCACTTGGAATGCACACTTAGCCAGGTGTCTTATTAGTCAAAGTAAAGCTTTTTTCAAGCATCGGCACAATGTGGTTATTTAATGAATGTGTCAACGTGGGCATTGATGCGTGACTTTTTATTTGGGACCACTCCAAACTGCATGTTTCATTGGCAATGCAAGAGATGGGTCAAATTCCTAAGCTCGTTAAACAGAACGCTACTCTATATTATGTCTCGTGAATTTGGAGCCAATCGTACATATTTCCTTTTCCGAATGTTTTATTTAATAAAAATAAAATCTAGTTATTTTATATTCTTGTTTAATCAGGATAGCCTCACTGAGTCTGAATACTCTTTTTTCAGGAGGGTCCTGCCAAGTATTTTCAGTAGGCACTAATGTTGCTGCTATGTGGAATCCCAGTCAAGTATCTTGCGGGTAATATTTCAGTTTTGGGATGTCGTTTGGCCAATATCAGTTACCTATTCCTGTTTTATCACTATCGGAGGAAAACGGAGAACCCAGATAACACGCATACAGAACAGAGGGAGAACATACAAATTCCGCACAGAAAAGCACCTGACTCAGGAATCAAACCCATGTATTATTGCTGTGAGGAACAATTATTACCATTGTGCCACTCTGCCTTGTACGTGAATGTGGTGGAGTGATTTCCGCGCATCATTATATCATCTCATCAATAATGGTAAGTTGTTGCTGTCATTTGTAATCACCAACATGCTGTTCCATCACCAGCTCATCAACAACATCATGGGAACATGCCGATTCCAAGTGTAGTGGCATCGGTGGAGGCCACTGCATGAGGTATAAGCCGGCCTGTGTGAGGCACGATGCACGCCACTCACACCAGCCACATGCAGTGCCAGCCTCTGGCGGTTAGGGGGCGATAGTACCAGGGACGGTGCAGGGGTTCACCGGGGGCCATGGCAATCCAGGTGAACCCGGAGGCCTGGTGACTAGAGGTACCGGCCAAGAGGCCCCAAGGAGGGGGCTGGTCGGACCACGGGACCAGGACCAGGTCCCTCTCGAAGGCGCGAGAAGGGAGGCATGGCTAGGGGCGGACAGTGCCCCGGGACTGGCAATATAAGCCGGAACCCTGAACGGGTCGAGGAGCTGTTGCAAGACTGAAGACAGAAACCGTCACCCGGAGAAGACCTGCCCGACTACAGGACCCGGACCCGAGCCAGGGTCCGGTCTGGGATAGCCATCCCGTGTGAGCTCGGGTTAGCTAGTCCGGAGGAGATACCTCCCTAGGGTAGCTGCTGAAGGTGCAGTTATATCCCTTCGTGTTCTAGGGCTTATTGTGAAATAAACATGTTGCCTCCAAATAAGTATCATGTGAACCACGACAACTGGTGTCAGAAGTGGCCACACAGTTATTAATTAACTGGCTGAATGGAGATGAGGAGCAGGGCACGTACCTGGTCTCCGGAGGAAGAGGAGGGGGATGGAGAAGCACCATCGGGGCGAGCAGCACGCCATCTGGTCGCTCGGCAGCTCGCCGCCATCATCGGGGAGGGTGCTCCTGGCGGCTCACTCCCGCCTCGCTGAGCTCCTCCACACAGCGGCGTCAATTTTGGAAGAAACCCATCGTGGGGGACTCCAGCCGCCGCTTCCAAAGTTCCCGCCGAATATGCGGAAGTTTCCACCGAAACTCTCCGCCAACCGGAGGTCTTCGTGGCTCCCGCCAAATTTTCGCACCAACCGGGGACCGCCGCATCATGCTTGGCATGACCGGCGCAGGGGCCCGCCATCTTGATGGCAGAGAGCGGCGGAGTTCCCGCTAAAAGTGACGGGGAGCAGCTGTTGGCGGCTGCGCGTCCCATCTATCCAACAGCGCCTGCCCGTTCTGAGGGAGTTCTCGGCCACTGGGGGCGACTGGGCCGTCTTCCAGCAGCACTTCCTCATAAACTGCGAGACGGCGGGGTGGACGGAGGATGAGGTGCTACGGGTGCTTTCCGCTGCGCTCAACAATGACGCCCTGGCAGCCTTGGTCACTATCCTGCCAGCTGATCACACCACGTTGCACCAGGCGACGCAACAGATGGTGGCGACCTATGGGCTGCCGTTCAACACTCATCACCGCTTCGCCGCACGGAGCCGCGGGGACACTGAAACGCCCCTCACCTTCCACAATGCGCTGCTGGACGAGGAGGGCATCGACGCCCTGGTGACGGAAAAGCTCCTGTCATTAGCGTGGGAGCTGCGGGTGATCATCCACGCCTTCGATGACATTGACTTGTGCTCCCTGCAAGTTGTATGGAGCATACAAGCGCACGTGCTTCTCCAAAGGGAGACGGGATTGGTGGTGTGTGCTGCGCCCGAAAAGGCGTGCAGCCAGCTCCTGCCCATGCCTTCACGTCAACCGCGGATGGTGGATGGTGGAGGGACGACCGGCCACGTCGAGACGGCGCTGGGGGAGGACGTCGCCGTGACCGGAGCATTGCATTGGGATTCTGGGTGCCGTGACGATAGGGTGGTCGCCCCGACCGCAAGTTCGTCAGTAGTTGTGGGCCCCATTGAGGGGGTCGATTTTTGTATGCTCGTTGATACTGGGGTATTGGCGACCATTTTTTCCGAGTTCATTTATAACATCTTGCCGGATAAGTACTGTTCCTTGTGCCCTGTCGAAGTGCCGTGCTTTGCCGCCAGTGGGAGTTCATTAGGCATCATCAGCCAAATCACTGCTCAAATTTGTATTGGCGACATCAAATTGTCAGGGCCGATCCTCGTTGCATCATCCCTCGCTATCCCATGCTTACTAGGGACCGATTTTTTGGGAAAAATGCTGGTGAAAATTTTAATCGATCAGGGTTGTATCGAGTTTCCTTCTGGCCATCGGTTGACATTCCTGCCCTCCCCCACCCGCTTGTGTATAGTAAAGGTAAAGGCCAGGTCAGATTCCCCCAGGCGCGCAAATGCTCGTTCCCCTGTGCTTGCGAAAGCCGCTTGAGCCGGTGGCAACAGCGGGAGGATCATCCTGGGTCCCTCTAACGCAACTGTGCGGGGGCTGGATTTGGTGGGGGCACAGACTCTGGTGTCTGCTGATAGGGACCCGTTCATTCATGTCCTGAATGCGAGGTTACAAACGTCTGTACTTTCCTATGCATCGCCCGCACTTTGGGGCGATTGTGTGATGGATAGCGTTGGGGCCGGGTCACGTCCGATGCCGCGTTCAGGGTTCAGATGTCACTGGGTGGACTCCCTCTGCTCAGAGGCTGCGAACTTGTCCGTTGCCCAGCGGAGCAAATTAAGGTCACTCTTAATGGAGTTCGCTGACATTTTCAGCACCGGTAAATTCGATATTGGCCGCCCCACATTGTTAAGCCACCACATTGGTACAAGTGATGCTGCTCCCATCCGCCAAAACCCTTACAAGCTCAGTCCTGCTGAAAAAGAGCATGTCTGACTGGCAGTTGACGACATGTTGGCCGCAGACATTATTTCGCCATCTACCAGTCCGTGGGGAATGCCTTTTGTGCTCGTTAAGAAGCACGATGGTAGCCTGCTCTTTTGCGTCAATTTTCGGAAACTCAACAAAATTTAGGTGGCTGATGCTTACCCTCTGCCCCAGTATTTTTACATGCTCGACCTCCTGTCCAGGTTTTGGCAGTTGCGATTGGACGACGCTTCCAGGCCCAAGACGGCTTTCCGCATGCCGCAGGGCCTTTTCGAATCTAGCCGGCTTCCGATGGGACTCCACTTCGCGCCGGCGACATTCCAACGTTTAATGGAGCTAGTTCTAGCTGGACTCCAGTGGTCTCCTGTCTCATATATCTCGATGATGTCATCGTCTTTAGCTGCACGTTCGATAAACACCTCGATCGGTTGCGCGCTGTTTTCGCCAAAATGCGGGTGTCAAATCTCAAATTTAAGTCCCAAAAATACCACCTGCTGTAAACATCTGTGCAGTATCTCGGCCACATTGTTAGTAAGTCCGGCGTTTCCACTGACCCCCACGTCAGTGGGGGAGGTGTGGAGCTTCATCGACTTCGTATCTTACTACCGCCGCTTTGTTGCCGGGTTTGATACCATTCCAAAACCCCTCCACATGCTGACAGCCAAGGGTCAAAAGTTTCATTGGGGAGAAGAGGAGGCCTCGTTTTTGGCACTTTTCGAGGCCCTGGTCAACGCCCCTCCTCTCCATTACCCTGATTTCACTATTCCGTTCGTCCTCGATATAGACGCGAGTGACACCGGCATTGGAGCAGTTTTATCTCAGGGTGGAGTGTGTCATCGCATATGGTAGCAGGTTACTTTCCCCGGCCGAACAGCCCTACTGCATCACGCGCCACAAACTCCTGGCAATTTTTTTTTTGTTCAGCTCTACCGTCCATACTCTTAGGTTTTTTCGGTAAAGTCACGTAGGTAAAAAACTAAATAAAAAATTACTAAAAGTAATAATAGAAATAAAATAAAATAATAAATCACGACGTTTCGGAGGCAACACAAGTCTCTGTCATCAGGTGGGACCGTCACAGCTATTTATATGGCTGGCACTTCACAGTGCGCTTTGACCATACCGTGCTGTAATATGCGCTGCGGGTTGACCAGCCATCTGGCCAATGCTCACGATGGCTCGAGATCCTCCAGTATTTTTCCTTCACCGTGGCATACAGGAATGGCACTCAGCACTCCAACGCTGATGCCCTGTCACGGTTGCCGTTGCGCGCCGAATGCACGTGCTTTTCGGGCTCTGGCTGCTGTAAGCGGCCAGTTGACGATTCAGCGCCACCCCTTGCTGTATCGGCTGAGGTGGCTTCCACGGAGGTGACAGACGGTCCTAAGGCATGCGACGCCATACTTGAGCTTGACCTCACTGAATGGGGACGTCTCCAGATGGAGGACACATCCCTGGTCAAGTTGCATCACCGTGCTGAGCATTCCGCGGATGATGAAAGCCGTAGGTGTCTGGCTCCGGTCGTCCTGAGGGATGGCCTGCTGATGTGCTGGGACGAGGGGGCGCACCATTATGCCGTTGTCGTGCCCATGGCCCTGCGGAGGGAGGGTTGTATGGGCCGTGCATGCCAAACTTTTAAACTTGGGCGTGCACAAGACCATTGCCATGATCCGTGATTTTTTCTGGCCAGGTATGGCCAAGGACGTGGTTGACCTATTGAAGGGTTGTGTCCGGTGCGCGTGGCGGAAACACCCGACCAGGCCCTGTTGTCTGCCCTTGCAGTTGATTCGCATCTCATGCATCAATGAACTGGTCGCACTGGACATTCTGGGTCCCTTTGCCATTACCTCCCGGGGTAATAAATATCTACTGGTGGGGGTGGAATACTTTTCGCACTGGCCTATGGCTTGGCCGCTCCCAAACCAATCGGCGGCTGCCATCACTTACGCCTTCTTGGAGGGCTATGTTAGGGATCAGGGTGCTCCCGAGCGTCTATTAACTGACCGTCTATTAACTGACCAGGGGAAGAACTTCTCCTCCAAGTTACTGTGGGAGGTGTGTGAGCAAAACGCTCACCTCAATGCTGAGGCACCAGGTCAGTGATGTGATGGGATCTTTGCCTCCGTGTTTACCCACATCATCTGGATATGTTACTAGTGAGTATTTGCCACTTCATACTACACCTAGCCTAACGCAAGCGCTTCCGTGTTGTCACTGGAACATAGTTCCAAATGTCAGATGTGTGTGCGCGTTTGTGCCATGTATGCAAGTGTAGTGACATCAGAGATGTCACTAGAAATGTCACTATATGGTGCCGGCCCGGGAGGGCCATGGCGTGCGATGTGCTTCCGTCGCGGACAGCACCACGTGGGTTGCTGTGTGAGGCCGGCTCTAGCACAGCATGGCGTGCGATGCACCGTCATCGCGTACACACCCCGTAGGTGGGTGTATTACCAGCTCTAGTGGGACTCGGTGAGCGCTGGGATAGCACAGGCACCACGCATAGTGTGTAGTGCAGGCTCCCACAAGGGGGAGTGGAAGAGTGTCAGCCCAGGGACAGGGTTGGCCCGGGGCATGGCACTCTGGTTGACCCCGTAGACACGTGATCTGGAGTGTCCACAGAGAAGGCGCCAGGTGGGGGGGGGGGGGGGGGGGGGGGGCTAGGGGGTGATCACTTGTCCAGGGAGAGCTCTTGAGCATTCTAGGGAGCTAGAATGCTCGAGGAGGCGGGCGGGGCAGAGGGCGGAGCCGGCCCCGACCCAGGAGGGACCGGGGTCTCTTCGATCTACAAGCCAGAAGTTCTACGTCCTATGAGGGATCAACACGTGGCCGGAGACCCATGTGAGGGTCTGACCCTTTGTAGCTGTAACTCCTACGTATAGTGTAGTTAGCTGGGTGGTCACCACCCCAGACTGTATCTGGTACAATGAATGTTTTGCCTCTAAAAAATAACGTCTGCGACTCAGTTGGACTCACTACAACTGGTGTCGGAAGTGGCCAACATGCTAGTCTATACAGCTAGCAGTAGACTATGTCTACACATCGCAGACCATGTATCCCAGACATCGGACAGTGAAGACGAGGACTTTGTGCCGCCTACAACTCTGGAGGATGCAGAGGAGACGCTGCTAGCGGAGCAGGGCGCCATCCGGGCGCGCGACGCTTCGCCGTCAGTGGAGGCGACCCTCTGGGAGGTGCACGGTCACCTCGCGGAGCTCCTCCATGCTACGGCTTCACTCCTTGCGGAGATCAGTCCCACGGTCTCGCTGGTAAAGGAGGGAGCGGCAATGCTGATCATCGACATTGACTCCGCCGCCATTTCGCAGCTGGCGGGAAATTCGGCTGCGCCATTCTGTCGCCGGCGTGGTATGCGCAGCCTGCCAAACTGGAAGACGCGCCGTCGGTGCCGATGGACATCCTGGCTTTCCGACAATGGCTTCCCTTTTTCTAAAAGTTCGCGGCTACCAGTGGCGACTGAGTGGCCTTCATGTGGCGTATCATCACCAACGCCGACTTGGTGGGATGGACGGAGGCGGAGGTGCTGCGAACGTTGCCTGCCACCTTCGACGATGACGCCCTTGCGGCGTTCCTTGCCATCCCGCTGCTGGAGAGGTCCACTCTCACGCAGGCTTTAGACCAGATGGCATCTATCTACGAGCCTCCGGCAACACGCGCCACAAGTTCGCCACACGGTGGAAGGGGGAGACTGTATCGGCCCTCGCCTTCCATAGCGAGCTTTTGGCGCTGGCAAAAGCCGCCTTCTAGAAGATGGACCACGATGGGATCGACACGTTGGTCCTCGAGAGACTGCTGGCCTTGGCGAAAACCCTCCACACCATTCTTACAGCTGAAGATGATGACGATTCGTCTCTCAAGGTCGCTAATTGCATCCAAGCCCATCAACTTCTACAATGGGTCAGGGCGCAGGTGACGTGTGCTGTGTCCCGCATGGAGCCGGGGCCACCTGATGGAGCGGAGTCCCTTTCGGCATGCCGTCGACTCGGGGTGGAGGCGACCGGCGTGGCGATGGCGCACGATGGATGGATGAGCAGCGGCAGCCAAGGTCGTCGTCTCGTTCGGGAGGCGGTCGTGTTATCTGCTACAATTGCGGCCTGCCGGTGCACGTGTCATCGGGCTGCCGAGTACCACGATGGCGCCTCCCAGCATCACCGCCATCCTACGCTTCCTTGCACCCTAAGGCGAGCCGCGACACACTCCACACTCGACCCCTGGTCTCACCTCACTCATCTAGGCATTTCGATTTGTGTCTTGGTCGCATGTCGGTACAGGCAAGTCCTATGCGTGATGGTGAGATTCGTCAGCTCCGACCGGATCAGTGTTCGGAGCTGGCCCATCGAGTGGTGGCTGCGGCCGCGGGTTTATCTGCCATGCTTGGGTTTATTGAGGGTCTAGAAATAAGGATGCTAGTCGACACGGTTGCGTTGGCAACTATCATCTCGGAGTTGATTTACAATATTTTGCCCCCTAAGTGTCAAGTTCTAGACCTTGTTGATTCACTGTGGTTCGCTGTTAACGGCAGCTCATTGGGTATTATCGGTCAGATAATGGCCGAGGTACACATCGCTGACCTAAAATTGTTGGGACATATCGTAGTCTTTACGTCCCTGGCTGTTTCATATTTACTTGGAACCGATTTCCTTGGTAGGATGCATTGACCGTAGTTGTTTGGAATTGCCATCCAGCCTTCCCCCACCCGTTTGTGTACGGCCAACCTTATGGTGCAGGTGCTCACGTGCCGAATGGTGAGAATCCCTCCCGGCACGCAGATGTTCGTTCCCCTCAGCTTGAGGATGCTGCTCGATTTTGGGGCTACGGAGAATGGGATTGTTTTGGGACCTTCCAATAACGTCAGTCACGGACTAACTTTGGTGGCGGCGCAGACATTAGTATCCAACGACCAGGAACCTTTTATTCAGGTTCTTAATCCTGGGTTGGACACCACGGTCATCAAGGAGGGTACTGTGTTGGCTCATGCGTTGCCGGCACGTCCAGAAGGGTGCGTCATCGGGAATGTGGGCGCTGAGTCTTACATGCGACAATCCCGGGACATGGATGAAGGTTGAATAGACAAACTGTGTGCTGAGAGTGGCACCTTGTCCACGGACCAGATAGGGAAACTGCGGATGCTCTTGCGTGAATTCTCGGATATTTTTAGCAAGGGAAAATTTGATATTGGGTACATGTCGCTCCTGAGTCACCACATTGACACGGGCGACGCGGCCCCTATCCGGCAGAATCTCTACCGGCTGAGCACGGCGAAGAACGAACATGTTCGGCTGGCAGTTGATGAGATGTTGGCCGCATACATCATCTCACCATCCACCAGTCCCTGGGGAGTTCCGATTGTGCTTGTGAAGAAGCACAATGGTAGCTTACGATTTTGCATCGATTTTCAGAAGCTTCATAAGGTTTCTGTTGCGGATGCGTATCCCTTGCCTCGCATGGATGATTCGCTTGACGCGTTGGTGGGGGCACGTTTCTTTTCCATCCTCGAGCTCTTATCTGGGTTCTGGCAGTTTCCACTTGATGATGTCTCGAGACCTAAGACGGCCTTTTGTACACCTCAGCGATTGTTCAAATTGTATCGGCTTCCTATGGGGCTCCATTCCGCGCCAGCCACGTTCCAACGTTTGATGGAACTGGTCCTGGCGGGCCTCCAGTGCGACTCGTGTTTAATATATCTTGACGATGTAATCGTCTTCAGCCGCACTTCCGATGACCATTTGATCTGCTTGCGTGCCGTGCCATCTTTCTCAAAATGCGTGCGGCTAACCTTAAATTTAAACCCCAGAAATGTCACCTTCTCCAGAAATCGGTTCGGTATCTTGCCCATATTGTTAACGAATCAGGTATTGCGACCGACCCGGAGAAAACTGCGCGAGTTCGAACTTGGCCAACCCCCACCTCGGTGACTGAGGTGCGCAGTTTCATCGGCTTTGCATCTTACTATCGCCGTTTCGTTACTGGGTTCGCATTAATGGCTAAGGGTCATAAGTTGGGGGGAGGAAGAGGCTGCATTTCATGCCATCCGCAATGGATTGGTGAACGCCCCTCCCCTCCGTTATCCGGATTTTTCATTGCCATTCATCCTAGATATGGATGCTAGCAATAGCAGAATTGGAGCCGTCTTGTCTCAGGTTGTTGACGGGGTAGAGAGCGTTGTTGCATACAGCAGTAGGGTGCTGTCTCCAGACGAACAGTGTTACTGTGTTACGCGCCGTGAATTGCTGGCTATTCTGGTTTTTGTGCAGCAATATCGCCCCTACTTGTGTAATAAAGGACTCTTTCACTGTGTCTGTCTCCGTTGTCCTTTATTTGGGTTCGTACAACTTCGCCCCGCACGGCCCTCGCTCAGAGCCTTCTCCACCTCCCGCTCAGCAGCCATTCTGCTACCGTCGCTCACGTAGCCTTTTCTCCTGGCTCCCGATGCAGCTCCGCTGCTGGCTTTCCTCTCAGCCTCTCCGCCCAGATGCAGTCTCTCGGCTGCTCCCTCTGCAGCCCCAACGCTGCTCTCCGTCTCCCCCGTGCCCGGACACCGCTGGCCAACGGTGCCGAGTCCCGTCCTGTGGTGATCACGCCACTTTCCACTCCCTGCCCTGCATGGCCTCCTCCCGTCTTTATTCTTACACTTTCCTCCCGTCTCTTCCGGTTCCCGCCCTTAAGAGTTTTCCCTTCTCCCCACGTGACCTAACTCCTCCCCCCGTTACGTCATATCCGCGAGGCCGTTTACGCCCCCATTACACTTGTACGGTAGACGATTTGAGGTGCGCTCTGATCATGCAGTGCTCCAATATACGCTGCATGTGGACCAGCCGTCGGGCCAATTATCACGCTGGCTGGAAATCCTGCAGGACTTCTCGTTCTACGTTATGTACCGCAAGGGTTCTTACCATACGAACGCCGATGCCCTGTCCCGATTGCGAACGACTGGAAGATGTGCATGTTTCTTGGGTTCCGCGCACTGTAAACCGACCGATGTGACATTGCATCCTCCTCTCGCGACATTCTGCCGATGCGGCGACAGGCGGGACAGGCGCCGGTCCGGGTGCACGGGATGCGGTCATTGGTCTGGATTATGTGGAATGGGGACACCTTCAGGTGGAAGACGCTTCGCTACTCAAATTGTGGCATCGTGCGAGGGAAGCTGATGGGGGCATGGATTGATGCAGCGTCGCCTCGGTTGTTCTGCGGGGCGGCATACTCATGCATTGGGACGGGGGGCTGTGCCGTTATACCATTGTTGTCCCCACTGCCCTGCGAGGCGAGGTTGATTGGGCTGTGCATGAGCGTCTTTTGCACCTAGGTGTGCAGCAGACGCTGGCCATGCTCAAACTGGATTTCTATCAGCCGGTCATGTCTGCTGATGTGGACGATTTGCTCAAAGGGTGCATGCAGTGTGCTCGGCGGATGCCGCCGGCGACACCCTGCCGCCCCCCCCCCCCCCCCCCCTTTCAATCAATTCAGGTATTGTGTGTCAACGAATTTGTTGCACTGGACATCCTCAGCCCATTCCCCACTACCGATCGAGGGAACACATATCTGCTTGTGGGGGTCGAGTATTTTTCACGATGGCCTGTCGCTTGGCTGCTCCCAAATAAATCGGCTGCGACTATTACGGAGGCATTCCTCAATGGTTATGTTATGGACAAGGCTACGTTACTGAACGCCTTTTGACTGATCAGGGCAAGAATGTTTATTAAAAATTGTTGCATGGGGTCTGCGCTTTGTTAGGAACAAAAAAGGTGCGCATGATACTGTACCACCCGCAGACGGATGACATGGTCAAACGGCTACATAGGACTCTGACCTACATTCTTTGGTTCTTTCGGTAAAGTCACGTATAAAGATAAAATAATAAATTAAATAATAGCAAACTACGACGTTTCGATTGCAACACAAGCAATCATCATCAGATATAAAAGAAATAGCAACAAAAATCTAACCAAAAAACTATAGACAAACATATAAGCAGACAGACATCATAAAGATGCACAGAGAGAGAACACGTATCGGCACAAAGAGAGCGGTCGTCTCTGTGATGGGGCCTTAAATATAGAGAGGGGGCGGGGGCGGAAAGAGGGAGGGGGCAGAGAAAAAATTAGCATGTCAATGAGTGGACAACGACGTGGTACGGTAC